>NW_014039217.1:14982-16865 GCF_001186125.1 Sphaeroforma arctica JP610 | reverse complement strand
TATGTGTGTGTGTGTGTTTGTGTGTGTATGTATGTATGTGTGTGTGGTGTGGGCGGGGGTGCCGGTTTGTGTGTGTTTTTGAATTGGAATTTTGATTCCGTCCAGATAGTCAAAAGCATACGCGTGCATATCCATTCACTATTACGCATAAATGTACATTCAGTGTTTGTCTTCTATTTACCAGGCGCACACTTCAATACCTGCAACTATCACTTGAAGCAAACATACATAGACATACAATGCGGTTATACTATCGCAAATAAAGTGATAGTAAATTAGGCACCAAGTTATTATAGCCACTTAGACATAGGAACACTGCTTACCATATTGTGTGTGTGTGTGTTGGTTACTCGCGTACTCGAGTGGGAGCTGCTTCCAGTGGTCCTTTGGCAGTCGGCTGTACTGATAGGCTGTGTTGAGTCTCTGAGTGTCTACTTATCACCTACACATACAACCTATGTATCTCCATCAACCTACGAAGGTGTTGTAAGCTGTTTACTATACTGCGATCCAACTATTTATATCGTGTGTAAATACATGTATAAACAACCTGTATTTACGCGTTCCTACGGGTATCGCACAGAATACATAAATGCATTCCATTTCGTTCCTTTTCCGCGAACATTTTTTGTTTTTGTTGTGGTTAGTTACGTGTAATAAACTACTGATGTTGCAAATTAAGTGACTCATACATTGTCTACCTTCATATAGGTGGACGTATCCGCCATTTGGTACATTGTATTTATTCTCATCAATGTTCTAAACTCGATAAAAATTTCTTCATACCGCCCACTGGCCAGTTTACGAGGCCCTTCTATATGTCAATTTTCAGGACAAATACGGCCCTATACAAACCTATGGACAAACGAGTTGGACATGACGAGGCCTGTATTATGTCATCAAATATTACGTCGTGGATACAAGTTCAAGTGGATACAAGTTCAAGCATGTATGACATCACTATTCAAACACAAAACCCAAAACCCTAAACAATTACACATATCTTACTTTCAGTCTGACTCATCAGGTCACTATTGGCAATGAAGTAACATCCAATAGACGATCAATATATTAAAATATCCATCAATCATATCATTAGAATATTACGAGCTAGAATCTTTCATATTAGGCGCTTATATAGGTCATAGGATGTCAATCATGCCACAGATTGAGAATCAATGATCATTATTCTCTACTCTGTATGTAGTAGTTTGACGATCATCATGATGGTAATTGCCTCTAAACGGTTTCTCGACAGTCGACACCTATCAACACGGTGCTGCATAGAACATCAACTATATGTGAACCCAGACTCCTACGTCGAGTCTCTCATATCCTTTAGAGGTCGTTATAGAACATTGATAAACTATGCTTCGGAAAATAGTACTGGCAAGCTGCTTGGCCATCTTAGCGTCGGCTATACACGATGGTAATGCAATTTGGTCATATTATGTTTGCTGGTGTGCACAAATACCTGTTGCAGTCATATATTCTTCATATCTCGATGGTTTTAATGTTATTCAAATTAGTCTAACTACATATTAACTATATATTTTATTCGGATGGCCTATTAACTATATATATTTATATATATATTTGTATAGTATGAATGATATGCGGACTTGTATGATTGCGGGATAAATTTGCGTACATCATTTTCACAATCAGTGTTATTTCAGCGGCTACCGGACAAGAGTTTGATGTACTGCTATCGCCAAAATGGATGGATCTACTTTCCAGACTCAGTTCTATGTCAATAACAGTTATTTGTGTACAGTTTTTCAACGCCAATTTAGGTTGACAGAAGGTTTTCATGTTATAAGTCACAACAGCAATATATATATATATATATATATATATANATATATATATATATATATATA
>NW_014039217.1:12108-14311 GCF_001186125.1 Sphaeroforma arctica JP610 | reverse complement strand
TATNCATATACTATATATATATATATATATATACATATATATATATATATATATATATTATATATACAATTATTTATATTATAGTATATATATATGTATATATATATCGGTTTGCGATTCGCTGAAAAATATAATCCATTTTTGCTTTTGTGTCTATTCTATTTCCTATTTTATCTTCTTGCTTGGGACCCAAACATACGTACCACCAATTGAAATACATATATACATCTACTATAGATAACAAGCATTCGGAAAAATCCAGCGAGACCCCCTGTGTCCACGTGAAATCCAAATTCAGTGAGTTAGAGATTGGTGGCACCGGCGTCTTTACAATACAGGCGTGTGAGCCCCTTGAGCTCTCGCAGACAGTTGTGCTGGGTTTGCCCGACTGTGTCTTCACCAAGGTAATTAATCATCTGAATGCTCATCTATTGTGGTCTCGAGATCACATTTCATCTCATATATTCGCATGAATAGTTATACAGACCTATTTCTTGATATGCGGGCGGAGTAAAAGTGCCGTGAAAAGGCGCTCATTGGCCACTCGCGTAGCCATCGTTGGTTATATCCCCAATAGACACAGACTATCGATACATTATACCAGCACGACAAGACATCAACTCCCCATATATGAAATCCTCACTTGCTATGTGTGAGACTGGTAGACATAGGACTTCCCATGTTCGCCTTTGTTTTCTCAGACTTAAAATCACTGTGCAGTTATATGCTTTGTCGTGCGAGTAGGCTATATCAACAGCTCAAACTCGCACTCCTCACAGAAGTATTTCGGACAGACTTTCTCTTCTTATGGCTGTAGGGTTTAGGGTGTAGGGTTCAAGGGTTTAGTGCATAATCAGAGATGTTTAATTCAGACGTATCTGAACTCATATGAAGTAATATCCACTGTTTACTACTATACAGACAACTGAAGTGACTCTGCCGGCGGGCAAGAGTGTTGCTGTGCCTGTGACGGTGATAGCAGCCGAGTACGGAACTGGCAAAATCAGGTGTGTCTACAGGTGAAATACATGTAGTTTGTACCGTTGTTTTGAGCTTAAGCATGAGGATGTCCTAATGAAAGCATTGCGCGGGCGGCGAAGTGATAGTTGCGATGCCCCAGGACAACCCGGTGAGGTGCTTTTAGCGGCTCTCTGATGTTATTGACCCGTAGTTTCTTGCAGTGTACAAGTAGTACACCGTGATCACATAAGTGTGTTTCATGGTGGGCATATCCGCTACAACACTTTCTGTGCTGCTTAGTGATGCATTCGAGAGTATTGGCATTGTTGCTTCGGTCCCGTTGTGTATAGTGGTAGTGTTCGATTTATTCCTATGCTAGTTACTATGCTCCTCCGAGTTTTTGACATAGGTGGTCTCGGTATGGGGAACGTTTATGCAAAACGTCTGTTGCAGAGTCTGTTTTTTTACAGTGCTACTGAGCCAAGGAGGGATGCCGTTGATATTTCCGTTAACTTTAGTTATAGTAGTACCGTGGGACACCATCGCCTACTAGGCCACGCCGTTGTGTCTGACACTGGTTGAGTGCACATACCGTTGTTGAGATGGGGTTTGAAAGCGTGAGTCATTTGCTTTGCTGCTGAACCTCGACCGCGTCTCTATGAGAGACAACGGCCATAGTTGTATACGTGTATTTCTATATTACATTTATTGCATACATATAGTATTCATACATATAGTATTTTGGTATATTCTAGCAAGCGAATCAACTTGATTCTCTCGAGTTTTCCTTTTCCGGTTCTTCTAACGGGCGTGTCTATATGAGCGGTGGACGTAGTTGCTGCCCGTTAAATAGCCAAATGGTCACTGATGCACATTGAAAGTGACTCATCGGTTAGTGGTATATCAGCTTAAGAATACAAAACGCTTTTCTTTCCGTGTGCAAAAGTATACCTATCAACCCAATCTATATATAGAGCTCACATACGCTTTTTGTTGCCATACAGCTTGAGAGGGAACGAGATCGGCGTGGTTCTGGGCGCGGTGGCTGTGAGTGTGGTCAAGCACTCGTGGGTTCAGACTATAAGTACAATCATTGGGTGGCTCTACTTCACTGCCTGGAGTGTGTCCTTCTATCCGCAATGTATCGAAAACTACCAGTTACAGAGTGTTGCAGGTATGAGATGGACAGGATGTATATGAGTATCTAAACATATTATCATAACCGATCCACATTATATATATA
>NW_014039217.1:0-10649 GCF_001186125.1 Sphaeroforma arctica JP610 | reverse complement strand
TATAAATTTATCAAAATATTTTCCTGAAGTCTTATCCGTTATCGATCACTTGCCGCGAATGCGAAGTCACTATTCGTATTCAAGGTATGAATAATTTTGTTTAACCGTTGCCGAGGTACAACTCTGATATGCTACTCACACAAGTACGAATACACATTCCACGGATATTTGAATAGGCTGGAGGACAATATCTGTCAAGACCTGCTTTGATTGCATTGGTGGCGATGGGGTGCGCCGCCATTGTGTCGGCCTTCGCATCGTCAATTGGACTGACATCAGCACTGACGTTTGTCACAAACCTGTCCTTCTTGAAGTTGATCGTCACCATCACGAAGTACATCCCGCAAGCGCTGCACAATTTCAGGGTAAGCTCGAAATATGCACTTTATGATCGTTCTCATTGCCTTTGGATAGTGTAACATTTAAGGAAGAACAGTATAGGCCTGCTGGAAATGTGTCTGTCTAGTACATACGGTGTTGACATATGCCTATGGGATATATAATTTCCATGACATTGCACATATTGACTACAAAGCACTCTTAATAAGTTTGTATCTTGAATTCCCTTTTGCTACTCTAACGTACACATATCGGATTCTGCTAGAATCGCGCTATGATAAAGTTCTGAAACTAAATCATTTTATTTCTGTACTACATACACTACAGCGGAAGAGCACTGTGGGATGGAGCATCCACAACATTTTGCTGGACTTTACTGGGGGAGTGCTAAGCATATTTCAAATGATGCTTATAGCCTTTAATCTAGATGATCTAACTGGGTTTTTTGGCAACCCAGCTAAGTTTGCATTAGGACTAATCTCCATAGCATTCGACGTCCTGTTCATGACTCAACACTACATACTTTACAAGGACAGATACGGTAGTGGTGATGGGTACTCTGCAGTGGATACTGCATCAGACTATAAAGCTTAGTTTGTAAGCTAATACATGAGAAGTAGCTAACAATAAAATTTAGCAATGATATTCCTATCTCTATTATGGAACACCGCATATATGCATATTAGCTTACGCTTCCACATATCTCACAGATCCGAACACGCCCAAGCACCAGCACGATGTATACAAACAATGTTTAATATTAATATTTACGGTATTCTAGATGTGCCCAAAATTTGTACATTTACATTACATCGAGAATATGGCGTACTCACTTCTGTGCAACGAAATCCGCCTATGAATGCAGAGCAGAGTAACTTATTTTTTGATATTGATACATACATAGTGTATCGCTGACAGTGACTTCGTTGTACTGCCTATACTGTGAAGCCGAATCAAATCCACCTGACATATTTATAGCAAGGATCTATGTCTATGAACTTCCGGTGAAAAGTCATACCAAAATAGATTATGAATCTTCACGTTTGATGAATAAATAGATACAGGATGCGCCAAGCTGCTCTCGCGCGGATTTCATCGGCTGCAGGCAAACCTACTGCTTCGCTTCGAATGAGTTTCGATAGCGATATATACAAATTTGCTATCCTGAGATTGGTGATTGCAAATAAACTGTACAGACATGACATGTTTTCACTTGAAGCATGCGGAAGAGTTGGTACCAAATAAGGACTCGTAGAACTCTCGCGCAGATCTCATCAGCTGAGACAATGCTTTATATGGCAAAGAATTGAACAGATTTCAATCGTGGGTAATTGAATAGCGTTACAAACAACCCTGTGTCCGATATATTGGATGGCACATACAAAGCAATGATATCTGACTACGATGCTGTGAAGGGCATCACTGGACGAAGGGTGAGAAATTTCAAGAACAGACCGCTTGTGTTGCTATAAATTAACATGGATATAGTCATACCTCAGGTCACTCTCACATGATAAAGCGACGCACGAACATCAACTCACCTCTCGCTATCATGAGTCCCTATACTACGCTTACCATGCTGGCCGTTTCCGTTCTCGCAATGCTCGGATCGTCACCTGCATCGATCGATGGGGCGCGCGATCTCACCCGTTCTGACTATCAAGGAAAGGACATGTCCGAATACCAGCTCAGTCACAAGGAGTTCGCATACAACCCTCAGGTTGATGTAGAGGATTTGGCTGCCGCACAATCCCAGAGCACAGTGTCGATGGCCCGTCGCGAGGTTGAAGGCAACGATCAAAGTGTGGTTGCTGACGGCAGTGGTGACGATGACGATGACGACGAATATGGAGCTGGCAACGACGATGACGACGATGACGACGCTGAAGATGAGGAAGATGGTGCTATGGATGTTCAAGGGGTAAGTACGCGACTGTAAATACGATATTAAAAGTTTGTTTTTCGCCTAGATACCGTCGTAAAATACGTGTACCGTTTATCTTAAAATGATCTTGATTCATTATTCACAGCGATCCAGATGGGGCAATAATCGCAACAAATGCCGCCGTTGCCGCTACCTTTGCCAGGATCGATGCAGCTCGCGTTGGAGACGGGACGACAACGATCGGAAGGATAGCAACTGGTGGGGAGGCAACAACAACTGGTGGGGAGGCAACGGCGGCTCCCGTCGTTGTTTCCGCCGCTGCATGCGTCACAATTGCTACCGCTGTACCCGCTTCTAAGAGTCCGGTGCCTGTACTTTCCACTGTTGATAGCTGAATTCGTATCTTCTGGCGATCAGTTTGTTTGATCGAAATCCGCAATGTGGATCACGCCTCGTGAAGTGACAATCCGTGCGATTGCAGCGATAGTGGGAACTCTATTATGTTATACTTATTCGGACGATGAATATTCCCAAGGAAGGCCACACCGCTCAAAAACGAAGGCGGCGTCATTGCAAGCACTCAGTGTACAGCCGTGCACCCACTGCAACCACTTCCAATGTTATGCTACCATGTCGTCCGAATTTTCAATTTTCGGTACATTGAATAAAAGAATGTACTCGAATTTGCATTACGGTTTCCAACACTTTAAAATATTTTCTTTTAAAAAAATAATACTTTTGCTGATCTCGGTAGTTAGCCTATACAAATACAAACACATCTGTATTCACTCAGTCCCATCTGTACACTCACACTCACATTAAGTCAGAATCGTCACCATGAATAACAATATGCTCGCATTGTACAACTCCTCGAGTATGTGCACTGACATCCGATAATCCCCACCAGCCATCACCCCGGATACGATTTGAAGTATACCAATATACATAGCCACATACTAAGCTTCTTAATGAAACTCTGCTGCGAACTGACAAGAATAGCGTATTGACGTAATTCTGCAGCGAATTGAAAAGAATCATTACTTGATATTATTTCATCATCAAGTATTTATACAACACAACGACGGAGAGGGGTGCTGCTTACGTTCCTAAATGTAAAGGAAAAGTCCAGAATAATAATAAATATGTGTATTGTATGCCTGGCTGCATTGGCGGTATCTATTTAAATTGTTTAAAAGCACTACTAACAGCTGTTTTAATACGATGGTGTACTGGATTGACAAATTCGCCTTCCATAAATTGCAAGCTAGCCCAGCAATTAACAAGCACCACACTGAATAGGTGGGTCAGGTAAGTATAAAAAAATGTCACAGGACACGATCGAATCTCACGAATGATATTGGGATGTATTTATTTAACGCATACAAAATAGGTAGAAAGTAGTTATAATTCGACCATATTTATTTGAACTGATAGACTTGGGCAATTGCTATGCTACCATGTTGCAGACCGTTGGAATCTTTACCAGGACTGAAATATCAGAAGGTTTGTCAAATCCACCGGGGCACTTTATCGCGTATTTGCCTTTGCGATTGATCCGATAATGGTGCATTTGCCTATATTCTGCTGCATAATCAAGCTATGTCCTTTTCAGGGGTATGCATATCTAGTATCTAGAGTAGGAGTAGTGACAGAGCAGTTTATACTTATTATTATTATTATTGGAATGTACAACTTTAAGTCATCGACTAATGAACTATTGAACTTCTTATAAAGTTCCCAGTGAAAAGACGATGGTAGTTACAATGTAATTTACATACATACCTGGGCTTTGGGAGCGCCCGGAACAACGGGGATTGCAAATTCCATTAAACGTCGCCATCTGATGAGTAATGAGTAATGAGTGATGAGTGATGAGTGATGAGCCTTCTTGAGACTCGAGGCCAGGGAGGTAGGGACAGCAGGGTCAGCACTCAGCAGGGTTGACCAGTTGTGACTTGTAAGTTGTGAGCTGATTTCAGACTTGACTCTTCACTCTTGAGAGTGACTTGTTGCCTGTTGAGTGTTGACAACAATGTTGAGATTTGAGAAATGTCAAATGACTCAAATGAATAATGTCAAATGTCAAATGTCAAATGTGACTTCTAATTGTTGTTTTTTTAGTTTTTTTTACAAAACGGTTTCCTCTGTTACATAGTTGTTTTACTCCGAAAAGATAAAAACAACCGTTCTCTTGGCTATCTCATCAGTATTGAGTAAATATCTCTAGCTTTTTGGCTTTCTTTTTTTGTTTAAAAAAAACCCAAAACAAAAAAAACAGTGGGACGAAGAATACAGACGATCGATCCAATATAGTGCAGTGAGGGATGGTCGAGGCGATAACAACAAAGGTCACTATACGTCAGAGGGCGACAACAACGAGAAAAAGCAACGGCTATAAGAAGTACCACTTGTAGCAATTCCAGAGTACTTTGTGAAAGTGCGGGATTTGGGCGATGCCGAAGTGTTCCTCGTGTCAGTGGTGCAGCATCTAGGGAAAAATAGTAATAGCTAATACATATGTTATTGACATATGCCTAAGGGATCACTTTCTCCGGACATTGTATGTATTGACAACAAACTTCTGTGATTTGATGAGCACTTTTGGTATTAAAGTTTGTACCTTAAATCCTTTTTGTGTGTACTACATACACTACAGGGGAAGAGCACTGTGGGATGAAACCCACATAATTTTGTCCGACTTGACTGGGGAAGTGTTAAGCATAATTCTACTGATACTTATAGCCTTTGGTCTAGATAAAATTTAAGCGGGGTTCTTGGCACCCCAGTTAAGCTTGCATTGTGACCAATCTCCATGGCACTCTATGTCCTCTTCATGACACAACACAAGATACTTTACCAGGACAAACACAGTAATGGCGGTGGGTACTCTGCAGTGGATACTGCATCACTAATATATGAGAATTAGCTAAGGCGCAATAAAATCTAGCAATAATATCTTTATTTCTTTTATGAATACAACACCACATAAATATATACATGTTATCTTGCATTCGTGAATAATTTTCAAAAAAAAATAAAATGCCATACGCTTCCAACGGACCAACATATCCCACAGATCCCAACACGCCCAGCCACTACATAGCACGATTTGTATGCACAATATCGCCTTAGGCTAATGATATTTAGCGTATCAATATTTATGGTATTCTAGATCCGCCCAACACCTATACATTTACAACATCACCACTTCTGTACACCGAAATTCGACTAATAACGCTTATCAGGCAGAAGAATCGCTTTATTAAAATGTTGATCCATACACTAGCGATAGATACAATTTGACATGGGTTATTGCGGATAAATTGTACTGATTTGTCATGTTTTTACTTGAAGCGATACATACAATCTGACATGAGTTATTGCGGATAAGTTGTATTGATTTGTCATGTTTTTACTTGAAGCATGCGTAAGAAATGATGTCAAATAAGGAATTGTATATCAAATCTCGTGCAGATCTAGTCAGCTGAGGCATTCTTTAAATGGCAAAAATTTTACTAACAGAAATTTATTTGTATCGTGGGTGATTGAACATATAGCATTTTGGATAACGCATGAAAAGGAATGATAATACATGAAAAACAATGATTCTCGAACATTATACTACGAAGAGCATCACTTGATCAAGAATGGGGTATGTTAAAACAGAATGCTTGTGTTGCTATATATTATCGTAGACATATTCAACCGTCAGGTCACTCTTACCTTTGATAAAGTGGCACACGCACATCAAACTTACCTCTTCCTCTTGCTATCATGAGTCCCTATACTACGCTAACCATGCTGGCCGTTTCTGTCCTGGCCATGCTTGGATCGTCACCTGCATTGATTGATGGGGCGCGCGATCTCACCCGTTCTGACCATCCAGGAAAGGACTTGTCTGAAATCCAGCTCAGTCGTGAGGAGTTCGTATACAACCCTCAGGTTGACGTAGGGGATTTGGCTGCCGCACAATCCAATGGCGAAGTGTCAATGGCCCGTCGCGAGGTTGAAGGCGGCAACGATGATGACGACGACAAATACGGAGCTGGCGACGACAATGATGACGATGATGACGAGAAAGAGTATGCTATGGGTGCTCAAGGGGTAAGTACCCGACTGTAAATTCGATAATTTAAGTGTTCGTTTATCGCCTAGTTACCTCTGTGAAAGTCACTTGTACCGTTTATCAGTAAACGATCTTGATTCATTGTACACAGCGAGATACATGGGACAATGACCGCAATAGATGCCAGCGCTGCCGACACTATTGCCGAGAGCGATGCAGCTCCCGTCGTTGTCTCCGCCGCTGCATGCACCGCAATTGCTACCGCTGCACCCGCTCTTAAGAGTCCGGGGCTTCTGCCTCCTACTGTTGATAGCTGAATTTACATCTTCGGAGGATCACTTTGCTATGAAAACTGCGTAACGTGGATCACGCCTCATGAAGTGACAGTCCGTGTGATTGCAGCGATAGTGGTAACTCTATTATGTTATACTTATGCGAACGATGAATATTCCCAAGGAAAGCCACACCGCTCAACGAAGTGGGCGGCGTCATTGCAAGCACTCAGCGTACAGCCGTGTACCCACTGCAACCTGCCGTCCGAATACTCAATGCATTGAATAAAGTATTGTACTCGTAAATTGAATTACGTTTTCCAACGTTTAATATATATGTTTGAAATTTGTTCCTAACCTTAATTGGTAATGCTTTTGCTGATCACGGTAGTTAAATCAGAATTGTCATCATCAATAACAATTCTCGACCGTGTGCACTGACATATGGCAATTGTCACATAAGTTATACCAAAATAGCCGCAAACAAATATTATTGACGTAATTCTGCAGCGAACTGAAAAGAATCACTACGTAGTATTTCTTCATCATCATCATGTATGACAACACAAGACGGGGAGGGGTACTGCTTACATTCCTGGACGAGGAAGAATATAGAGCAGCATGCCTGCCTAAGGTTACTAGCAACTGTTTTGACACGCTGGTATACTAAATTGAATCCGCGTTTCATAAATTGCAAACCAACCCAGGAAACAGCAACACCATTCTGAATAGGCGGATTAGGTATGCGGATTAGGTATGCATAACGAACATGTCACAGAACACGATTGAATTTCACGAGTGAGATATAGGTACCTATAAACGGCTACTATATAGCTGGACAACAGGTTCAATTAGAAAATGTTTATTTGAACTGATAAACTTGAGCAATTGCTAGGCTAACGAGTTGCAGACCGTTGGAATCTTTGGCAGGACTGAACTATCAAAAGGCGCGTCAGATCACCAGCCTGTCTGTAGTATACAGGGGTACTCTATCGCGCATTTGTTTTTGCGATTGATCCGATACGATGGCGCATTTGCCTGTATTCTGCTGATATTCAGGTCATTTTCCTATACTCCTAGTACAAATGACTATAAATATGTGCTACTACACAGACTGGGACGTCAATCTCATGGCTATGTCTATCTAGCATCTAGTGCCTTCTCGTGTTTATATACTAAACCCTAAAACCCTAAAACCTGGGAATATTGCTTCTTTGTAATTTCGCAGCGCTTGGGTGGGTGTAGTAGAAATCTGAAATGCACCAAGTAAAGTTCGATACTCCCGGTTAGACCACCTACTGAGTGGAGTGCCTGTCTATCTCTCCAGATACTACGCGGAGTAACTCGGAGAGTACAGCACACTTCAATACATGATTATCCCAAATCCAGCACACTTCAATACATGAATATCCCAAATCCAGCGCGTAGTGTGATCTGGTGAGCAGTAATTACTTAGGCATTTAGCGAGAGTGCACGATATAAATACATCAACAGAGTTGATATACCGGATGGCTTCGCAACTACATTACAGTGCTTGTAGCTAGAAGTTTGGGAGAAGAAGCTCAACTTGGCTACATTGTTACCAATCGATTCTTTATTCAGGTCAAGTTTCAGATAGAGTATCCACTATGACCACATCAATTATACGATTCGCTTCGGTTTGCTCACCATACAAACGGTATGACGGCTTTCCTCCTCTTGGGATACTTTATACCGAATTTGGACTGGTACCATTTGTGATGGGCAAGCGCTCGGGGAAATATATTGCAGATAGTGTAGACAGCGAATGCGGTCGCTTGCAGAGACAGATGTCAAAGGAGGCAAATAGAACTTAGTTGTAAGGGTGATGTTGTTAAACATGCTTCATATCTTGTTTCAGTATAGACGTTCGTGCTTAGCCCGCATATTAGAAAGTAATACAAAGTTAGCGTATATAGGAAGATCAACATCAACAGTGGATGCAACGATCATTTGCCAATAAACGCACCTGGAGCCACGATTAAGGAGTGATATGAAAGTATAAGGGATACGAAAATCGACAACTTATGATGAAGGTACCTGGCAAGGAGTTCGAGGCGATGGCAAACCCTATCCACTCCACCATCTCACCCAAGAAATTCGCCCCTGAGACGTATCGAAACATCCCTCTGAGCGGTATGGAGTACTCAGTTTGTCCCGGGTGTCGCTGGTACAATAAAACGGTTTATCATGCAATGTCAGATGAACGGCGTCAAGGCGAACCGCAGGTTCATTATCCCTTTCGACAAAGCTGTACTAAACGCATACCAATATCAAGCAGTATGCATTCTATATTCTATTGGAATCATAAAACGTTATCTATTAGTACATATCTTGACATGCATGCACCCTTTAACTCTTGCTCATTTGAACAGACCGTCATATAGTATTCCGTCTTCAACATGCACGGTGTATATCTTCCGATACCAACAGTGACGTGCTGGCACTAGCCTGTAACGTCTGTGCGGTGGAATTTACATTTGCTCTACATTTTTATCGCCTGCGACTATATATATATATATATATATATATGGTATATATAGACATATACCCATATACCATAACTAATTTACGTAATTGCTACTGTATCAGAAATAACGTAACTGGACTCGAAATTGTTTCGAACTAGAGGAAGGGCCACATGCGAATTGATGGCTTCACGATTAGTCCAGATAAAAAAAAAAGCATGAATTGATAACGGTGACTACAGAGACATATAGATATGACTCAATGACATAGATTGGAACTGTCACAGAGACCGCGCAAGTTTTACACAGAGCGTATCTGCGCCCATATATAGACAGGCTTGCAAATGCGCAAGTACCGAAGAAGAGAAGGTCTTGTTGTAAGAATACACATACCAAATTGAGTAATATGCCATCGGCCTGAATATTGATGTACATGCCACAGCAGAACATGGCCACTCCGAACACAAACTGAGGGCTGGTGAGGTACTCAGTTTCGTAGTCGGCGATCTCAGTTAATTGCATGGCCTGGATGTGACAAAGGGATAAGAGTAGCAAAATAGTGGGGCCGAGTCTCTTAGAAAGCATTTTTTGGCGAATATTCGAAGTCACACGATTTGACTGTGAATTGCACAGCGTCGGGGTTTAACGCACAATTCTGCATCAGGTACGCCAATTCCTGATAGTTTCTGCCTTGTTTTGGTAACTATACCAACCATGATATTTAGAACATGCATTGTGCGCACCTTCGCAAAACCCCACACAACCGCTCATACCCTTTGCCGACGACGTACCTGCATATACCCGTTGACAGAACAGAATAAACCGGCCAGGACCACAATAGTCAGAGGGGTGCCGTTGCTACTCTTCAGCCGAAAGGGATAGATAAGCGCCCGGTTGATATAATGCACAGCAAACAGGCTGAGCAGACTCATATTGACAGGTGCCAGCAGGCGGTCTCCATCGCCCGTCATGAGGCCGTACACAGTCCAAAACAGCGTCGGACTCTCCTGAAACATCCACGCTATGGGGTTCAACCGTGGGATGTGTGAGCAATACTACACTACAGCCAATCTTGAAGTATACGAACTGTTTTGGCTATGTTAGATCAATCTATTTGAGTTCGACACAATAGGCATGTGATTACATGTGGAAGCATGTACTAAGGTACCATCAAACTGATAGTTACATGCTTACAAAAGTGATAGATGAGCACTAGAGGTAGAAGATGATACATATCACAACTCCATGGACAGAAGAATAGCAAGTCATGTGCACGTACGTAGCAGAACATATAGAAGAATATATTTACGTATACAATTCCGTTACGTATGGATATAGATGTATATGTACATATATTTATATATATATATATATATATATGCAAACATAAAAATATAGTAATACAAAAATACACAAAAAGGTACACACACACATGTATTCATATACATACTAATACACGCAAACAATTATGTATATATATAGTCATATATCTTTATATATCGAAACACAGACACAAAGACACAGACACGAAGTAGAACGAGCATAAATATATATATATTTATATATATGTATATATATACTATATCTATATATTTATATTC
>NW_014039218.1:15883-16867 GCF_001186125.1 Sphaeroforma arctica JP610 | reverse complement strand
TGTGTGTGTGTGTATGTGTGTGTGTGTATGTGTATGTATGTGTGAGAGTGTGTGTGTGAATGAGTCAGTGTGAGTGAATGAGTGAGTGTGTGTGTGTGTATGTGTCGTGGATGTGGTGCAGTTGTTGGGCTACAGCTTGTGAGTGTGGGAGTTTGAATGTTGTCGTAGCCTATTGCCGAGCTCAATTCTCACTTATGTATCCAAAATCGGGTGCAATCGTTCGAGTAAGCTCCGGAGTTCTAGGGCTGGGGGGGTTAGGCGTATAGGGCATGGTTGGAGCTACTATCGTCACCCGAACTTACTGGTATCTATGTGCTGTGAATCTGATATAGATAGCATGTTAGGGTTTAGGGGTTGGAGTGTAGGGTTTTAGGGGTTTAGGTGGTATGTGTTGTTGCCCCTACAAGAACCTTGTACTGCGAGGATTTCCCCACAGACAAGAAGACACTGACTAGAAACAGATAGGTATTTGCGTACAAATACAGTGAAAACTCAGTACTCACAGATCAATACGTTTACAAGCTTCTCTGGGCTGTTTGTTATTCTACACAGATCAGTGTTTATAAGGGATGCTCATGTCTGTCTGTACTTGTATACACAGATCAAAACTTGGAAGGGAAATTCATGGCTGTCTGTTATCGTACACAGATTAATATTCAGAATGAACACTCACGGCTGTTTTCAACTGTACACACAGATTAATACCTATAAGGGAGTGACACCTGTTGAGTACATCGAGAACAGGTTTGAAGCCAACGGACGGGACTATCAAGACACATTGAAGGAGCTGAGTGAGTTGTACCCAGCTGTTCCGACTAATGCCTCGGGCTCACAGAAACCAAGTTGGAGCATTGCAGGTACGTCTGATATGATTTATTGAATGCTATAGTGTATATGTGCAGGCATATAGATTTATATCTATATCATATATACTAATTAACCCTTGAATATAATTGTACGTATATATATATATATATTTATACA
>NW_014039218.1:13399-14598 GCF_001186125.1 Sphaeroforma arctica JP610 | reverse complement strand
TATAACAGGAACAGTTGTTTCCAGATGTACGGGCAGAAGCACCGGGCTTACGTAGACTGGATTGGACAGTCACAAGTTTACTTCTGTTCACTTGCCAATTGGAACTCTCTGGGTTGTTAATAACTATGTTACTTACTCAGCTCATGCATCTATCTCGTTGCGGACATACTATTTGTGCCATACGGAGTACTTGTTTCTCATGATTTAAACGTTTCTTAAATCCCTCCTACATAGTTACGAACCTATTCCAACAATATCATATATACCTGTGAATTCATATTCATATTCATTATGATGCCAGTGACCATACAACAGCACCGCTGGTTTCTCAACCCCCTGTATCCAATCCCCAGTCCACTAGTACCACCACGTCTGGGCTATAGCAGGTATAACTGTGACTTCACACTCATATACCATCACCTCATCATGGACTATCTAACTACGGCAGGCAGCCAACCAGCCCCACGCAGCACCGCCGGCAAAGGTATCACAAGGAACGATCCAGCTTACGATGCCTCTTGGAAGTCCGCAGGCAAGGATGTCAACGCCTTGTACACACGTGCCAGGGGTGAAGCAGTGGGACATAGTCGGTTAAGAGGCCAGTACTTTCAGAGGGCCGCAGAAGCCTACAGGAGTGGCAATAGGCAGGGCGCGGCGGTAGGTACTCGTGTATATATATATGGGTGGATATGTCTTAATGTGTACGTTTGTGTACACGATTGGTTGGGGTTAGGTGTGCTTGTTGATGGATTGGATTGCTATTTGATTTCTTTGTAAAGACGTGCTACAGAGAAAGAGCAGTGAAACATAGTCGGTTAAGGAACCAATACTTAAGAAAAGGGCTGTAGAGTACACGAATATATATTGCATATATATGTATGTGCATATATGCACGTTGTGTACGAATATTGTATGAATATATATATATATATATATATATATTTGTATCACGAGTGCAGATGTGTGTTTGTGCATTTTTCTCAATTCGGTCATGTGTACGCGGGTGAAGCCGTAGAACATAGTCGATTAAACAGTACTTCCTAAAGGTGCGACAGTGGTGCAACTAGACGGGTAGAGCAGCATATTCGATGGATAAGGTAGTGTGTTTGTAATATACATACCTACATTCATACATACATACATACATATACACATACACACATACATACATACATATAAATATATATATATACACACAC
>NW_014039218.1:1940-13379 GCF_001186125.1 Sphaeroforma arctica JP610 | reverse complement strand
TTGCATACCTCCATGTCATGTTCATTTACTCGCCCTTACGTATTGAATGATCGCTTGTCAGCAAAGAATGGGCTCTGTTCCACTACTAACCCTCGGGACAATCACGCACACCTCTCCAGATCGCTGACTAGTCTTAACACCGCTACCCATATCACAGGCATTTAGCAAAGAAGGACGTATGCATCACGATCTGGCGCTGAAACTACAGCGGGAGGCATGCGAACTGATATTCTCATCACGCAACACGCGACACAGCCCAGAGGTCGACCTCCACGGCTTGCACGTGTCAGAAGGTATGTACCGAACATCACATTCGTGAGGAGTTTATGTCATTGTAGGTCGGCTGTAACGGGTTGCAAGTCTGAGAACGAGTAGACCAACCATTGTTTATAGCTCTTACTGTATAGTGTATTGGTTATGCGTCGTGTTATCTCGAATGTGTTAGGTACAAAAGTATGTTTCGACACAATATAGAGGCCGACGGTTACGGTTGGTATCAGCCGAGGTGCGTCTAATTAGTACTGACAGAGTGTACTATACAAGCTGGCGTGCGTCGGGTTGTCTGTCGCGGTCCAGATACATGCCGTGACTCACACTGTACAGCTCTTACATAGTGTGTAGAAAACGTGGTGCGTTGATATCGCTGTCGACCTCGTTTACCATGCTGGCTACCTGGGATGAACTGATGCTGAGTGTAACGAGGGGCAGTAAACGATAAGTCCACTGGCTTTATCGAGTCGTGCGCATGCCTATATCTTGCAAGAAATGATCATAGCAGAGGCAGGAGGCCCCAAGTATATTAATATTGTAAACCCAAGTTTATTAATATGGTAAAACACTTCATGCACAACTGGTCACAGCGTCCCTTCAGAAGCACGGCACACTTAAAAACAGTTTTGGTATCTCTTGAAATCTACCTGTATACCTCTAGATGCAATCTCATCTCAAGATTAACCATAGCTAACTCATTATAAACAATCCTCTGTGTGCAGCATTGGAGCTCTTAGAAGGACTGTTAGGGAGGGCGGCTGAGTCAAATGAGTACATTTGTATAATCACTGGCACTGGTCGCCACTCCGTACAAGGGCGTGCGCGTTTGCGTCCTGCCGTGGAGAAATACCTAACTAACCATGGCTATTCATATACAGATGCAAGTACAGATCAAAGGGGGGGGATGATAAAAGTTAAACTTTGACAATAAAATGTAAAATATTGGGACCACGATTGATTGCAGTTGTTGAAACGTTTGTTTTATTGCACACCCACCCACACAAGCTTTATATGTCTGATTATATATGAATATATATACACACACACACATATATATATATATGTATATTTATAAATACATATACACATATATATATATTACATTATATACATATACACATTATATATATTATATTTGTATATATATTATATAAATATATATATATTTACACACACACACACACACACACCCATATTTATATATATTATAGATAGAAATATTATATATATATATTCAGGCACTCTTCGCGTCCATACGAAAATCGGAGCTTAGGATTAGTTGGTGTATTAGTGTGGGATGTGCACCGTGTAATGCAATATCTCGACAGTGAAGCTTATCTATTGAATGAAACGGAAATGCGTCTCATTGGTCAAGAATTTGCGCACCGTGTAATGCAATATCTCGACAGTGAATCTTATTCATTGAATGAAACGGAAATGTGTCTCATTGGTCAGGAATTTTTCCTCGACGTCTTAGTCTGTATCTTCACTTTGGATGAGTTCGGATGGGACCCAGGCTCTTCATAGTACAAAATAGAGACAATATACCTGCCAATCTAGTTGATAAACATACAAAATTTAAAAACCCGTCATACCGTACGTCTAAACAACTCTAAAAATTCGATATATTAGATATGATGATAATTCTAAGTGAATTTGGAACCTTCGTGATGCTATCACTGTGTATACCTTCGTCGTTCGTTCGTATGTTCACGACAAGTAACTGTACGGAATCTGGTGAATCGACTGGACAACGCACCTGTCCCATCAACCTCCACCATGAAATACTCTCACAGAGTATCATCCAAAACTGATGAATCATAGTGGTGATGGATGTATTTACATCAGCGAGCGAGAACATGAACCGAATATAAATATGCGTTTGAGCTTGGTCGTCCACGCTGTACGTTCGAACGCTCTGTTCTCTTCAACACTGAAAGACATGAATATATTTCACATTTAGGGCATGCTTCCAGTGTCTTTTACAGTAACAATAAGCCATTTCCCAAAGCGCAACTGGTAATTCACATTTTACGTCTTGTTTACGAACAAATGACTATTCTATACGACTAGATAATTTATGGTCCCTAATAATAACCATCAAGTCAAGATAAGCTGATAGAGATTTATAACACTTAATAATTCCTTATATGTCTACAGTCTACACCGCATCTAAGAATATGCTATCAATTGCGTACAGAGTATGTCACTGTATGGTACCACCATATTGTCACATAATAATAAGGCGATACATATTTCATTTCCACATACGGTTTGTATTTACAATGTTATTTTGTTTTGAAAAAAAAAAGAGTCACAAGAGGAAGTCAACTGAAGAGAAGTCAAGACTCAAGAGTCAAGACCGCCAAAGAAATAATTTGCAACATATATATAAAAATTGTCGTTATTTAAAATTCTTTCTTACATTTAAAGCTTGTGTTAGTAAGTTTATTATGGGGGTATCATATCAATTGTATTCTAGTTTACTACATTCTTTGTTGATCCTCCCAGTCGAGTACCTACCATGTCTCCAACTATTTAATGTTCGGTACCTGCCCTCTATTTTGTGTCCCGGGTGATGAGCATCCACCCAAATACCACATGTGTAATTTCCCATTTTGAATGAACTGTACAAAATGAACTTCACACGGCTTACGCATCTTTCTTTTACCCCAGCAAATAGCAAACATGTCTAAGAGAGGTAAGCGAAGCTAACCGGCCTGTGTGGTCTGTGTATACGGATGCAATTCAATATGTATGCACATACACACACACACACAGATGTACTGTAGCATTAGAGACATGTAAAGCAAATGGGGTAATAGTTCAACAGAAAAATAGTGCTGGTGGAATGACTGGGAACTTTGGCAACCTGGTCGGCGCATAGATGACGTATCTAAGATAAGATTCGACAACGAAAATAGTTACACTGAAATACAGCCAGCTGGGATGTTATACTGAGATCAGTCGTATACAACAACAGTCAAAACAGCAACTATACAGAACAGCTACAACTATAGAAATCGGGAAGCTTGGTCGTGTACAAAAATGTGGATCACCATTTTGGGGTGCTTAAGCATAGTGAAAGTATACACCTTCAATTTCATATACTAGTATATGCGTACGTAATATCATAGTTACTCACTTTCTGAGGTTGATATAACTACTATGCCTGGTGATGGTTGACTATCGCTGCTGAGCTCTGAATCATAAACACATTCACGAGCATTGACACACAAACATGGATATATATATATACATGCACATATGTATATATACATATATATATACATGTGTGTGTATATGTTTATGTATGTACATGTACATGTTTACAATAGTATGTATATATTACATGTTAATATTCAGTGTATAATATATATATATATATGTATGTATATATATATATATGTATGTATATATATATATGTATGTATGTATATATATAATATGATTATATGTATGTATGTACATATGTATGTATATTCATACATGGACATATATATGTAAATATATGAATATTTCTATTGTGTGTGTATATTGCGTATGTATGGCATGTATAGGTATATACATATATATATATATATGATCCAAGTATGTATTATGTATGTCTGTATATGTACATGCTTATTATGTATGTATTTGCACACATACGTACTCTCTCTATCTGTCTCTTAAACACGCACACACACATATATATATATGTGTGTGTATATGTAATAGTAGTATGCTTCCACATGTCAATTTATCGTTTTTCAAACAAGTATAGTGATTAAGTGTAGATTTATATTGCCCTTAATTGAATCTCGAAACGTACGCCATGGCAACTAAAAATAGGACGTGGAGGAGCCCAGGGCAACAAGTTCCGTATGGCACTTGGTCTGCCAGTGGCCTCAGTAATGAACTGTGCTGATAACTCCGGAGCCAAGAACTTGTACATCATCGCCGTATTCGGTGTTAAGGCATGTCTCAACAGATTGCCCGCTGCTGGTGTAGCGGACATGTTCGTTGCTTCCGTGAAGAAGGGAAAACCCGAACTTCGTAAGAAGGTATGTTTAGTATACACGAATACTGTCGGGATGCAATAGTAGGAGTGCATTTTGTGTGACTATGTAGTCTTGCACGCATATAATAGTCTTGTATTATGGTATACGAATATGGTTAATATTTTGTGTATACTATCGCACTCAAGCCAAGTGTAGGATTAAATGATGACTTAGTACGCTATTTAACCCAGCTCTTCGAAAAATTCATGAGACTAACTAGTTACAGTTCTGAACTCTTACACAAAATTGGCTTGGGTGTACGTTGACCGACTGTTTTGTGCTTTGTAATTCTATACACGAAGAGTGTTGCATGTAATCAATATGCATCGTGCACTTCTATAAAAAGTAGATTTTTATCTGTTGGCCAAACTTGATCATATCTCGCTTGTACATATCATGTAATTTTTTTTACTTTGTATCTCGTTCATTGATATAGGTTATGCAGGCAGTTGTCATCCGTCAGCGCAAGTCATTCCGCCGCAAGGATGGTGTGTTCATCTATTTTGAGGACAACGCCGGTGTTATCGTTAACAACAAGGGAGAGATGAAGGGTATGTCAGCTATAAGAAGTTTGCGACTTTGGGTAATGTATACACACCATGGCGTGCCATTGAAGCTTCAAAATATATCAAGACCTATCGACTACTGTGGTTGATGGTTGTTCTTAGTGTATGTGTAGTACTGAGTATAGACCTACGTGGACCTTTGTCGTAACCCAGCCAAGCATGTAGGATTAAATGATGACTTAGTACGCTATTTAACCCAGCTCTTCGAAAAATTCATGAGACAAACTAGTTACTCTTCTGAACTTCTACATACTTTTGGCTGTTAATTTATGTATTTTGGATTACTCTGCGCGTCTATTGTTTGAATTGTGTGTGTTGAACACAATGCGTGATGCACAGTTATTTGATTGTGATATTTATTATGATAGCTCAACATTGGTGCAAGTTCGAGCGAGTGCCGAATGTATTCTCTGTACAAGAAGCTTAGCTTATATATTCCCGTCTTTTGGGTTGTGTGCTGCAGGATCCGCCATCACTGGACCTGTTGCTAAGGAGACCGCTGATATGTGGCCTCGTATTGCCTCAAATGCTGGAAGTGTCGCTTAAATCATTTGCTGTACATGAATGAAATATAAATAAATGATGGGTTGCGTCCGGAATGTGGAAGCGATGGTCTGTAAGTACTCGTGATAGTGAACAGTATCTGGTTGCTATGTAATTTTTTTAAGTCCATGGTGTCGATGTACATTTAAGCTGTGTGCGGATATGACGGTTTGACAGTGTTATGTTTGTTTACTATCAGTGTTATCAACTTATTTATACCATGTAACATCTTACTGAGCGTCCGTTTGTGTAGGCTTTTAATGTCCATCTAGTGTTGCTATACAGTTATGTTTATGTACCCGAGTCATTCCGTGTATATAAATTATAATAACATATGGTAGTATCAGTCTGGAATGCAAAACATCTGATCTTGGTATTTTTCAGAAGTGTCGATGGGACCTGTTGTCGTACAAATGGTGATGTGCATTCTAATGCACCTGCAGTGTTGGGTGATGAAGACATAGTCAAGGAGGCGTTTTGTAATACCTACTCGGTATCTGGATTTGCGGATGCTATACTGAGCAGGCTTTGCTTCGATCTTGCATAGACCCAGAGAACTGCTGCAATACGCCGCATTGGGTCATGCTCGCTCTATAGTGTGAATATTGAAATGTACCGAAGAAGCCACCGACTCTGGAATGATGCATAACACGTCCATGTGTATGATTTTACAACTGATTAATTGTACAATCACCATCTTTCGGCTGACCAGATCGTTGTGCTGTTCGTCTTGGCGTATAGCTTTCCTTGTCAATTCTATACTGTTTCGTTATATATTCAATAAAAATCGGATACCGGTGACTTTTTTAAAATTTTGCATATATTTTTCAGCTTCGCACACACGGTGCATGAGGGGTTAGGTAATCGCTGTCTGATCTGTTCTCCGGTTAAAGTTGTCCAATCTGCTCAGCTTGAAGTACATTCAGTATCTAGAGAACTTTGCGCACAATTTCTCGTGATATTCAGTTTGTATTCTTTTTATATAACGTATAATTAATGTTCTAGATTTGCATATCAAAGTCTCCAGATGAATTGCACGGAAGTTTTAAGAACTACCTTCCACAGTGGTGCTCCAGCAACGTTATCGTTTGTAACAATTGAGCTGGACTGCATTCGACATGGTAGCATATGTACTGATTCTCTTTCAGACTTGTAAGGTAGTTTGCTCCCAACATATATCTTGTTCTACCCATTATGGTGTCACCCTTAATAATAAGCTCCTAGAAGTTTGTTGTGCTCTGGATCTTGAAGTTGGACTGACTGATAGCGCCAGTAAATCAATACTATCGGTGTCAGAAAAAGGTGGCTAAGCAGCACGCTCGTGAATAGAAGTCGATGACTTAGATCCTCGCATGATAAATGTATACTTAAGCATCATAGAGACTATCTATGCGATTTCAATTCGAACTAGGCTCAGACTTGCGGATGCAAAAAAGTCCTATACACGAGTAAAGTTTTGTCATTTTATTTCATTATGTCTTTACCATACCAGCCACAGGCGTATGATGTGCTTTTGTTCAATTCAAGAGACTATTTGTGCTATTTACAATCGTTCAATCCATGGAACGATGCTTTA
This sequence comes from Sphaeroforma arctica JP610, assembly GCF_001186125.1. NCBI lineage: Eukaryota > Ichthyosporea > Ichthyophonida > Sphaeroforma > Sphaeroforma arctica. Next base: position 6,381 of record NW_014039218.1, on the reverse strand, counting down.
TCTACTTTCAGTTTGTTCCTCTCGTTAAATATTTCTCAAGTGTTCGTTCTGAAACCGGGAGTAGTTCCACACAGTAGAACTTGTCCAATATACCACTGCGTAGGCGCTTTGCGACAACGCGGCAAGTACGCTCCTATAATGGGCTGTATTTAATCTCCCATAAGTTCTTCGAGCCTTGCACCTTGTCAGCGGGCCTCTAAGGCTCCATTGCCAAACCATAGTCCAGAAGGTCTTAGTTGAGTACCGTGTAATGTTACGATGAACAGTGACACTCTACAGCAAGCTGCGGACTCAATGAGTGTAATATATACCATTTGGGTGGTTACTGCTTTTTGGCCGAAGAATAAACGAATGCCTCAGGCAGTTTCACAGATGAGTAGGAGCAGAAAAAATTCACTCATATAATCTGGGCAGGCTCTTAATCAAGCAGATGATACAATCCAATACACTCTGAAAATCATCTACCAAGCTCGGAGCCATCCAACTTCCTGGTAAGCACATCCAGCTCGGCGGCGATCTTCTTCTGTATGTCCGCCAACTGCGCTACGCTGCTCTGTATCTCTGCACGATCCATTAACGTGGCAGATCGTGAGAATATGTCACTCAACATGCCATTAAAAATATCCCAGATGCTAACGTCCTCAGACGATATCACAGATATCACCTGTTCCGTATCATTTCCTGTAACTTGAGGCTGGTCGTCGTTGATATAAACCACAGTGATTACAGGCGGGTTTGTGTTTGTGACTGGTGGTACAGGATTGGGAACCGCCACAACATCCTCCCCGTCCACGATGTCGGGTGAAGCGACAGCGACTCTATCAGGGATTGCTGGAATGGAGACCCCGGTCACAATACCCTCAATCCAATCTTGAAATGCAGAAATCCTGCTATTTACACCAGGATAATTACGTCGCGCACAGCCCTGTGATAATAAAAAAACAAGAATATGAGTGACAGTCTATTCTTCACTTACAACGAGAACAGATGCAAGATAAATTGTATTAGATAGGCAAAGAATAATATTCAAATTCGTTATTCTCACTAAAACTTGATAGTATTATTTTATAGTGGGTTTGCGACACCAGAAGATGCATAGAAGAAGATTAAATGTACACATATCCTAATCAAACATTCGTAGCACAACCCAGTGGGACCCCTTGAACTCACCTCGCCGAAGCTGACGACGCCAACTACTGTACCACTGGCTAGAGTACCATCTGCACCTGGGGCAATCAAAGGTCCGCCTGAATCACCCTAAAATATTTGATCGTTTTTAAAGTGCGAGATGAAGAGTTAAAACATCAGCTACTACAGAAGAGAAATGAAAGGAACAACGAACATAGTTCACGACGTAATTACACGCCTAATTCAGTGTACATCCAGTATTCAGCAAAAGCACCATGGAGGCAACCACCAGACTACCCAGATACACCGGCCCAGAACCAGAATAAAACACAAGAGTACCGATGCATATCACTCATCCTTACCTGGCACGAATCCTTGCCAAGCTTATAAGTGCAGATGTTTTTGTTAGTAACCAACTCACCATACACCCTACTACAGAGAAGTGTATCAATCGTATCGACACTCACGCCCCTCAGCTGATCAGGCAGTACACTGCCTTGTTCATTCATCAATCCCCATCCAATATACGATAAAGGATCACCCACAGCCGGGATTGCTGGGTCGAAATTGATTCTGGCCACTTGAATAGTATCCGGAGCAGGACTCGATAATTTCAGCAAGCATATATCATTTTGCAGATAGTAGCTATCGAAGTCCTCGTGGCACGTTATCTGTGATATGCCGGATGTGTGCATCTCATCTTGCGAATATTGACTAGATTTTCCAATCTCTATGGTATGGTATAGTGCTTGACTGCCGTAATCTTCTAAGCAATGTGCTGCCGTGAGTACCCAGTCGTTACTGATTAACGTACCCCCGCAATAATGTGCACCGAAAGACCCGTATGAAGGAGCGTTTATAGACACCATCCAGGGTATTCTTTCCTCTACGACATCTCCACCCACAATCCGAGCCATAGGACTGAAGTCTGCCTCAGTGGAATTGGCTAGATCGACGTTTACGGGAGGAGTAACTGCACAAGCTACTTTAATAGTTGCCTGCAGGCAAAGAGCAAGTGAAATATAGCCATGCTTGCGTAACATTTCAGCTGCTTTTAGAACGAAACCTAATCGCTAACGAAGTTTGATATTTAGGAGATTTAAAAATAAAATGCGAGTGTTCAAAATGTGGTCGACTCACCTTTCTTATATATACCTTCTGCCATCATGTGATTCAGCCTGTTCACTGTAGTACATGTTCACTGTAGTACATGGCCTATTGGCCTAAAACCCTGCAATGAGCAATCTACATTCTAAAGAAACCTGTATTGATATTTTTTTGTCATCGCTCATTTGAAAAAAGTTAATGAAATAATGAATGCATCGGGGAATCATTGTTTAAAAAAGTGATTGTTCTGTTTCAGTTTCACTCTCCTGAAACTAATACGGGCGAATGGGGTGTCATTGTAACAATAAAATGTTTAGACTATTAATATTTAGCCAATGAACTAAAAATAGAACTATGGCGGTATTTAATCTTTTTATGGTTGTTCTCAGGACTCATGAGTCATGAGTCATTGCCTCATTCAGAATGAAGTGTTTCACCGTGCCCACTGCCCAGTGGTCAGAGACTCAGAGTGGTCAACTGGACTGAGTCACTGAAATAGTCCTCATCAGGCCATCAGCCGAAGTGGCTTGAAAAGCGATCAGATGGATCAGAGTTCAGACCTGGCTCCGCTGAGGGCCGAGGCCTAGGTGCGAGGGCTAAATAACGAAGCCCTAAGCCCTAAGCCCTGGGCATATGAGGGACTGAGGGCTAACCGGCTGAAGGTGCCTGAGGGCTGAGACAAGGGCTCCGAGCCTCCGACTGAGGCCGAGAGGATGAACTCGCGCCCACGGTATCGGACTGACGTCTGGTCTGACACCTGGCACTATGACAGATGGCAGTCTCACGACTCACAAGTCTCACACTGTTGGACCGTCGGATACCCACCACTGCACGGAGTGCCACCGCCCAATCCCACATTCACCAGTCAACCACAGCTATTTTTTCAATTATTTTTATTAAAATAAAAAAATACTTTGTTAGTTTTTCGTTTCATTTTTACATATATTCACTCACTGCTGTCATTGCTGTGAGCCTGTGACCTATGTCAAGCTGCCGAGACTCGAGACTTCGAGAGTCGAGAGTCGAGAGTCGAGAGTCGAGAGAGTTCAAGACTCGAGTCCTGAAGCAAGCTTGAATGTGTGTGCCGTCACGGTCACGCCCGTCAGCGTCAGCCTAACGTCAAAAAGTTTCATTTACGTTACACCGTTTATAATTTGAAAAATATATCGGTGAACGACCGTTCAACCCTTTCTAGGTCATATATTATGTCCTAAAATTGCGCGCCTTTATACCAGCAAATGTATATAGCGTGTTTCATCGGTGAATTTTAGTTATATTCCATTTTGTTGAATACAGGTGTAATTCTGAAGTGCAAAATCCACGATTTCGACATTTATTCTCGAGATTATTTTTTAAAACCGTTTGTTTAAAAATTGAAAAATAGCGGTTAACGTTCAACTTAACTACATAACGTATAACTTATAGGCTATAGGCGTTAGGCGTCAGCCGTGTTTAGGAACTTCACACTTCACTCTTCAGATAAAAAAGAACAAAACAGTATGTATCTCTAGTAGAGAGTCGAGTATCTATATTGTATCATGTACATATTGAGCATTTTAAAACTGCTCTTGGCTCGGGAGTCCATTTCACTCTGGTTCACTCCGGATCATTCCGTTCCGGGAGTCGGGGCTATTTTACTACTAATCTCAAAAAGGTTGACGTCAAAAAACGTTGCTTTGAGTAGACGATATAGTAAACGTTTATAGAAAAAAGAAATTCAACTCTGTGATTCTCTACTCTAGAGAGTAAATAGTGACTATTTAGAGACTTTGACTCTTAGAGTGAGAACTAAGCAGTCTTTTTCTTTTTTTGCTATTTACATAGATATTTTAGAATTTAATTTAGCCTTCTAAATGTATTATAATTACATAGATTTGTTTTGTTTTGTTGTTATAAAAAACAAATGAGGTTTTTGTTATTAAAAAAACAACAACAAATGGACTTGGGGCACGGGCCCCAACTTCAACTCCAAGAGTCCAACGTCCACTCTCGTCCAGATGTTTAATGACTCCAGTCGTCCACGCTTCTTCTCTCCTGTTGTGTGGGGGGATTGGGCCTTGGGTGGGCTTGGTGATTGGTGTGGGGAAGCCCGGGGGGGGGGGCCGGGCACCTACATATTTTAGTCCTGTCAGTGGACGACTGGACGCAGCCGGCACAGGACTGTAAAGTGTAAAGTGTAAAGTGTCTTTGCAATTTAATACATATA
>NW_014039218.1:0-1816 GCF_001186125.1 Sphaeroforma arctica JP610 | reverse complement strand
AAGGCTATACTATTTATTGTTTGTTTGTTTTTTAAATTTTTTAAAAATCAAAGAACAAACGTGTATGTATTTCGGAATATGAACTATGAACCCGACGGCCGACTCGAGCAGCGCCGAAGCAGAAGCCAACGAATTCAAAGAGTAAACGAGTAATACAAGGCACATACTTCACCGCAGATTAGTCATAGAAATTTGGTATATGCTGAAAGATAAGTTGCTATTCTACTCCGATCATACATGACAGAGTACTCTTTACAACTTCAGAGTGGATAAATCAGAATATTTTAACCTGGATTTTTGCCACGTTGTTTTTGTTTAAAAAGCCCGGAACAGTTTCCCGGCTTGGACCTTTGGTACGGCTGGATAAACTTTGAACACATATTTAATTTATTTTGAAACAATAAAATATAAATATTTATATACAGTACAATTTTTGTTTCGAAATTAGCTGCAATAACCAAAGAGCAGTTTTGTTGACTAAATAATACAAAGTTCAAGTTCTAACTTCCAAGTTCCTGGACATCCCACTTTGAGGAATTTAAAACATTAGCATATTGGTCACGCTATACTTGATCAATGCGCTATGCACACCGGGTTGTTTTAGAAGGAAATTTATCGTTAAAAATATAATAAAGTGGGAACCCCAGGGTTCCCAGGGTTAGAAAAGTCACCCAACAACACTAAGACCTGTCATCAACTGTAGCCTGTAGGTCACTACTCATAACCAATTTTTAAAAAATAGAAAAATATACACACGATACAAAGAAAAATAAACACTAAAACCCCTAAATAGGCAATATCGTATGCAACAACGCGCAAGTTCTGTGACTACGTAAATATTTATTTATATACTTATCGCTATGCTTGCACAACCGGGAATAAACTTGGTTGTCTGATAAAGTTATACTGGAGCGAATGAAGAGGGAAGTTATGCGAATTTCGTAAAACCTTGTCAGATTCACAAACTAGTTAACACATTTTTTATCCTTAAATTGGCCCTGAGAATTCGAGCAATCTACTTTGGACTCGAACACACAAGAAGAGCACAACCCGCCCGATAACATAATTTTTAAGGTGTATTTACACCCTCGCATACATGACATGTGCTTACTGTGTAGAAGTGCTTCGCAGACTCCCAGGCTTTTTCGGAGATTCCCTAAAATTCTAAATCGCTGATGGATGAATTGCGTTGATACCACCTGATGTGTATTTATAAGAAATTGAGATTGGGAGCATCTCGACGTCTCGAGAGTCGAGACTCATAAAGAGTCAGTTTAATCTCGAGCAAAATAAAATTTAAATTCCCAAATCAGGAAATATTTAGTTTTTCAAAGGCTATGAGTTTTGAAGTTTTCAAACAAATAAAAGCATCCAAAAAGGCAAATACGTCAAGTTGGATAGAGAAATTGGGTGCCGTACAATACAATATTCAATACTATATCCATCGACACATATTGCATTCTGGATCCTACCGATTCGTTACCTGTGATGCGAATCACAATTTTCGGCCATTTAGTCTGCCTATTGTCATCGCTGTCCTGGTGACTGAGAGTGGGCTGCTGAATATTAGCAAAAATGAGTTTACAACCGAAACTGAGCAAGTCAAATTTTGTGATGACTCGCAGAGCGTCTGCAACCTCGAATGAATCGTCTGCACTTGATACTACGGTGTCTTCAAAACCCATCAGAGACCAGATATCTGACATAGATGAGTCAGACGAAGAAGGTATCTGACCTGTAAAATGTATATATGAACATGTTTATCAAATCGTGTATGAAAGCACACTCACTCACTCACACACACACACACACACAC
>NW_014039219.1:11328-16891 GCF_001186125.1 Sphaeroforma arctica JP610 | reverse complement strand
CCATATTTATCTTGTACATGCACCGATGTTGCTATTGTACAACTGCACAATCCAGTATCAATCACCACCGAATGAGACTTGAACGCGCTTACTATGATAGAGCTCGCAAAACATAGACCTCTGAATCTATCACATCGCGATGTTAGGTTCGCTGTCCGAAGTTCCACAATTAATATCAGACATAATCATACACTGATGATTATCATGATGCTAGTCACTCCGAAGCTCCATAATTAATATACGAACGTTAGCAATTATGACCACAAATTACATACTTTCGAAATAGACACGAATACATACAATAATTTCTGCACTACATATGCGATAAAACGACATATATCTCGACACATATGATATCATTCCGCATACATGTGTAAGCTCCCTATGAATTCAACTCAACGCACACGATATTCACCGACGCCGAAAGAAACTCGATGGCGCTTACACTGGCGGACATCAATCAAGTTGTTAGCTGACGTCCTGAGACTGTGTGAAGGCTCTGCGACTGATTTATTTTCGAACACAAACTTATAATAGGCATCGCTTTACGTTGTACGTCTACATATGCACGATTATACAACGTGAGATCTTTCTTTTATGAAGGGAAGCAGCAGTATGTGAATAGCTGTGTGTAGTGTTGACGTTGGCTATATATATTATTTCACTGGTAGTATTTGTTCTCACACGAAAGTCGAATTATAGAACAAAAATCAAAATAAATATTTACATACATGCATATTCGATTTATAAACGCTAAAACGTTTATACGCGGGAAAGACAATAACAAAACCAACCTATTTTGCGAACTCAACGGACAGCCTGAGGAAAATCAACGAAAACGTTGGACCTCAGGGCTCGGAAAAGCAACCGTATTTAGCGACAACTCTATCGATACATAGGCCATCAGAAAGAAGGACTACAGATATTTTGTTTTTTGAAAATATTATTTGTATGTTTTTATAATATATATATAGGAAAACATAATAGAAATAAAAATAGAAGTTGCATTGTTTTGCTCTTTTATCAAAAACGTTATTTTCTAATAAATAATTCCAGAAGAATCGAAGATGCAGGGCAGTTATTTTAATAAATAAATAGTTTTCTCAGTCTCTCTCGCTCTCTCTATTTATCTTCTGTTTTTAAAAAAGTCATTGCAAATTTGCAATTTAGTGATTTACAGCTGAATCGCGAGTGATCGGGTAAATTGATTAGTCGTGAGTGTCACTATTATGTAAGTGCGTATTTAAGTGCGGATGTGGATTGTTGACTTATTATTTAAAAAACAAACAAAAACAAAATAATCTCTACTTGGCCTCTCTTCTCTCTCTTCTGTGTTTGAGGACGAGAGAGGGCTCAGAGGAGATCAGGAGAGTGGAGACCGTATCAGTCTTTGACTTTTCAGTGTTTTCACTTTTCACACTGTTTCAGTCTTTTCAAGAGGCAAGGTTACTTTATCATATGTTCCTGTCTGTTTTTTAAAAAGGTAGAACAGAAAAAAAGTAAATGAGCAACTTACAAAATTTAGAACCAATTGAAACATTATTCTCTATGAAAGTTGTAAAACTTTTGTTCCCGCCGAATCCCGCGTGTGTCTGTAACCGTGTAACGGGCTATCGGCGTTAACCCGTTGGCCGTTGAATGTCGATTTAGTTGTCTGAACCCTCTGGTGCCTGACTGCCTTTGGGAAGGAAGGTGAAAGGTCAAGGAGGCGACAGCTGCCTTATTATTTATATTTAAAAAACATACATACATACATACATAATCATTTACATTATTTTTTATATTAAATATGTTAGAAAAAAGGCGGCATCGATACGTGATCATGATGTAAATATTGTGCAATGTACATGTAAATAATTATATATATAGACTACGCATAGTTGTGATTCAGCCCATAATATAATTATATACATATTTTTTTTGCAGTCGCATCGGATTGTTGACGGTAGTATTTATTTTTCTTACAGTAAGATTGCCTGCTCTATTTACAGTGTATCCACTATCCAGAAGGGATTTATTCGGTAGGTGTCGTGTCGAGTCTTTCTGGAAAGCCCCTTTCACCTTTACAATATACAATACAATAACTTTCAATAAGCACGTGTCAGAGATTGACAACAGCACAATGGCTATTGACCAAGTGCTTATGCATATCAACACGCAGAAACCCTCAGGCAGACCACGTAGTCCTAAACATAATTCTACTTGCAGTATCTCTTTCGATGTCATATCCGTTCTCGATGCATCGTGCATAGTTGAGCTAGACCCAATGGCGCACACTCCTCCCCACACGCCTAGTGAAACAAACATAAGGGTCTCATTCAGCACGCTTGTAGATGAAAAACATACGTTTGGACGCGAAGAATACGACCGATCAGCTGTAGCATCCGTTTCGAGTTACTTCCAACTTATGTCGGCGCACAGAGAAGTACAGAACTTCAAAAACTTCGAGATGGCGTTGGGGAGTGAAAAGTGCAACTGCGAAGCAAAACAATTGCGAAAACCGTTGAAACGCACACGTTTAACAGATGGCCGTCAACATATTGACTTCTTTGGCGCTACCTCGTATACGTTTTGTTTGGGTCCTGTAGAGTGCAAATTTGCGAAGGCTAAATGTGAGTGTGAAAACTCTGCTAAAGAGGAAGATAAGAATATCCCTCATGTACCCTTGACAATGGGATACTCCAGTACCACGGATTTGACTGTGATGAGGGATAGTTTCAGGCAAAGGAGATGCAGCCGCATAGAGAGTGACGAGGGGTTGTCTATTCATACTGGGTTACACACGAGTTGCTCCAGTCGGAGTGAATGCTAGTGGATATAGAAGGGTATTGCACCGACGTAGCGATTAAACAATTGTATTGGTATCCAGAGTTAGATGTGCAAATAGTAAAGAATCAATTGTAATGGTAATTGGAAAAGTCACGCGAGTATTAGTTAAACAACTATTGGTATTTAAATTGTTTGGTGTTTATACATTGTGTGCAAGTGATTCTAGATATATGTATTGGAGTGATATCAAATGTCAGGGCCAACAAATGATAGTTTTTAAAAAAGGGTTCGGTTTGTGCAAGGAACTAATGATAAAACATTCGTACACGCTTAATAATTGAAATACCAATACAAATGTTTATCAGTACGTATTGTATTTCAGATCATTTGCTAGGAACCACTTTAATACACAAAGCACATACGCCAGATAATCATCAAGCGTATGTGCTTTGCGTGAATTACTTTCAAGTGAACGTGTTGAAATACAATACCGACGGTGGCACACGTTATGCTCGAGAGAGTATGTGACCATAATGTGCACAAATGATTCTTATTTCTCTTCGGAATGACTCTGCGATATATGTAGTACTAGAACGACCTGTTGTATTTGTTTGATGTCGGCTAACTAATTATTGAAGATCTTCAACTGTGGTATCACGGGTTACGCTTCTCTTAATATTACTATAAAAACTTGTACTATAAAATATCGCCTAATAATCGACCTCCAATTCTATAGGACAATCTCCCTGTTTGGTCGCCAATAATACTTTAATAGTGGATTTACACATAATACATAGATACTTTCTCCGCATCTCCTGTGCAGACAGAGAAACAAAGGGCTTTCATTCGATTCAGACATATTTTATAGTTCTTTTCTTCTTTCCTCTCTATTTACTATTTACTAAATATTTTAAAAAGAAGAGGAGCCTTGGTTCGGAACTACTGGAAGCTATTTATGCCGCTTTGGTATGAGCGCCTGAGCGGTCCGTAGGCCGAGTCACGGTCCGTAGGCCGAGTCAACTTTAACTTTAGGGTTTTATATACCCGAAACCCTAAAAGTTACGGCATTTTCTACTATTTTATAAAATAAAAGAAAGGGCAATACTTTAAAAGTATTGCATTAAAGGCCCAGTGTCAAAACCCAGGGGGTCTTGTATATAGGTGAAATATATATACACTTTTGTTAAAATAAACAAATAGAAAAATCAAATGCTTGCGACATTCAGACCACGAGAATTCCTAAATGCGTGACGAATATTTTTTTTTGTTATATGTTGTATATTAAATTACACGAAGAACCACCTGGGCCTGTCCTGGAGGGGAGAGGCCGGGGCCTGGGAGTCCTGAGACCCATCTGCTAAAGTAGCGAGATAGTATCTGTGGGTTTCAAAATAGTGTGCCAGAAAGTGGCTTCGAAAACGGACCTAAATTTAAAATACGACATACATATCATAGGAAGCTAAATTCATTTTGGGTCTTTTATTCCACATGATTCCTAATTTTTAATCTGCTCATCATCAAATATCAGTTTCCAAGTTTTACAACACCACGGTCCACGATTCCACGCCAGCATGCTTTTGTAGCAACAAATACGCATCATCAATATTCCAGATCCAATACGTAGCCCACAGCTGACAAAGCTCAAGCTGAGAACTGCGTGTTTCGGTGTTGTCAAGCAGGTCCGTAACTAAGTCAGTAACACCTCATAACTTGCAACACATTAGTACAAATGTATACTCGTATTTACATAAAATCTAGTCATCACATTCATCACACCATAGACTAAAGCACATCAGTACACGTGTACATCCATATTGTATTTTATATGTCTATATGGCGTAGGATTTAGGCTTGATAAACCGTGATCGCCGACGTGAGGATATGCATGTTAGATATAGGTCCAAATTTGTGCAAATACTAATTATTCGTTGGCTTGTATGTTATCAGATATAGGTAGATTATTCGTCTATGTCTATGCGACAATACATTGTTCACTGCAGGTACGATCCACAGACCGATACTCAATATGAACCGATTAGTACCCAGACCTATTAGGGTCTTAAAGTCGTGCACATCTATTGCGGCTGCAGATAAAAGTGCATTAGCACGAAGATATATATACTCACGCGCAGGTGTGAGATCACAACCATGCAATGTGGCACACAAACAAGTACTACACGCTGGTATGAAGAACACACTCAATATCAAAGTACCACGTGCATTAAGGCGCACATACACACAGGAAGCACCTCATGATGCGTCTATACTTACAAAGTTAGGGGCAAGCGAGGGCCTACCTACCGGCTATATAGGAATTCCGTTAAATGACACGATAGAGAAAGTGAGCGAAAAATCAGGTGATTCAATCGTAGGAAGTAACCAGGGGAAGGAGGGTGGGGCAGAGAATTCAGCCAAATCAGATACAGACAAGCCACCTATGGATAAACTGAAGGCGAGGAATTCAATCCTGAACTTCTTTAAGAAGAAAAGTGCTGAAGGGGGTCCAGCTATGGATTTCTTTAAAGGATTGGAAGCAAGCAGGGTATGTTGGTGTGTGTATGTATGTATACCCCTTGTTTGTGCATGGTTTGATATCGTCTTGGATGTAGATGAAACATATACGTATGAATATATATATATATATATATATATATATATATTTGTTATTTGTTATTTTATATATATATATATGTATAATACATATGTAAATATATATTGTTATAGTTGTATTGTTATATTGTCATATTGTTATAATATATATGTATATATATAATATATATATATATATATATAT
>NW_014039219.1:2762-10292 GCF_001186125.1 Sphaeroforma arctica JP610 | reverse complement strand
ACGTGTGTGTTTGTTGTTGTATGAGTTTATCCTGTAGCTAGTGCATATGTATGTATCTGATGACGTGTGTTTTCGTTGTTGTGTGAGTGTATATGTATTTATCTGATGACGTATGTGTTCGTTGTTGTGTGAGTGTAGATGTATATATCTGATGACTTGTGTGTTTATGGTTGTATGAGTGTTGGCTTGTGTGTTTATTATGAGTGTTGGCTTGTGCGTTTATGGTTGTATGAGTGTATATCTGATGACGTGTGTGTTTGTTGTTGTACGAGTGTATACTGTAGCTAGTGTATATGTATATATCTGATGACGTGTGTGTTTGTTGTTTTATGAGTGTATATGTATATATCTGATAACGTGTGTGTTCGTTGTTGTGTGAGTGTATATGTATATATCTGATGACGTGTGTGTTTGTTGTATGAGTATATTTATATCTGATGATTGTCGCGTTAATTCAATATTTGCGTATATTCTTCAGTCCCAAGATATAATCCTTGAGTGTAAGCTTGTTTGTATGCTGCAATCTCCAGGCATAATCATGGTGTGTACGGTTTTTTCTATTCTCCAATCGCAAGCTACAAGCTATACGCATTCATTTCGTATTCACGTTTATTGCACGATCCCAAGGTATTACCATGGAGCGCGGGGAATTGAATATATCGTCCCAGTTGGAGCGAATGGAAGGCGTTAACGAGGAGATCCGAAAACGTTTAGACAACCGTAAAAGTGTTGCAGAGGCCTATAACAACCCAGTCGTATCCGTTAGACCGTACAGTAAAATCAAGAACCAGCCAGACCCAAAAATGGAAGCCATGGTTAAGAATCTCGAGGTGTTGGAGGAGTGTAAGTGGGGTGTATATGTATGTCTATTTATGTATATGTATGTCTATTTATGTATATGTATGTCTATTTATGTATATTTATGTATTTGTATGTCTATTTATGTATATTTATGTATATGTATGTCTATTTATGTATATGTATGTCTATTTATGTATATGCATGTCTATTTATGTATATGTATGTCTATTTATGTATTTGTATGTCTATTTATGTATATGTATGTCTATTTATGTATATGTATGTCTATCTGTCTGTATTCTGGATATAAGTTTCTGCAGGGTATCCCGCGAATATAGACACTTCCTGTATTGAGTTCACAATCAACTTGTTTTTTTTTTTTGGATTGATATATTATATTGATGCATACGTACACGTACATATATATATATATATATATATTTACTTATATATATATATATATATACATATATAAATATATATATATATATATTCATATATGTATATACATGTACATATACATACTTATATACATACATCCATGCAGATGAGAATCACAGCGCGTCCGAAATCCAATGGCAATTGGAAAACAAGGGGCGTGAATTGGAAAATGAATTCATGTACGAAAGTCGATTAGCGAAGGTACATGCTGGAGAAGTTACTAAAGTGTCTGAGCTACGCCATATCATGTCTGAGTGGCGTAAAATCGTTAAACACCGCATCGAACAACACATTGCCACGATTGATGCTTCTGAAGGTATGTGCGTATATATAAGGATCTATTATGTAACTATTTCTATACATATGTACTATAATATATACATACATACATATATATATATATATATATTATTTATATTTATATATATATATATATATTCGACACGCACACATATGTAAGAGTAACACAAAGTGTACGACAAAACGGTATTCAGATTCTGCCGGGGAGGAAGCCGGCCTCAGCATATCGTTAGGGGTGTATCCCCCTTGCAGAGGAGAGGCTATATTATATATATATGTGTGTGTATGTGTGCATGTGTTTATATTTTTTATGTTTATATAAATGCATATATATCTAGTACCATTATACATATAAGTGATTAAATATACGAAGTACCTGGGACACTTCGTGACATACATGAATGGACTTCAGTCGTTACCCATCTCGTCAAGCAGTCCATCGCTGGCTGTAGTGAATGCCCTGGATTGTTTGGTGGGTTTGTGTAAATGCATATCTTTTGCATCTGCGTGTGTAATATATATGCTTTTTGTAAGGACTACTGTCTGCATGTATGCGTTTTTGTGCTATGAATCTTCAAAGTGAAATCATATATATACTTATGTATATATATCTATATATATACTAGACGTATATATTAATACATTCATATGGATGAATACCGACCTTTTCTCCCTGATCAAATCTCACACAGGCAAAGCCAAAAAGATGCACGTAGAAATCCAGCCGTTTCTGAAGTGTGTGGAACCAGAAAGTTTGGCACTGATCGCAGTGGCACAGACCTTATCACTGACACTTCGCGAAGAGTATGTTTGATGTGTAGATTTGCTGTCATGCGTATGTGGATCAATTCTGTGCACCGTAGTTGGCTGTATATAGTTTGGCATGTGTAAGTAGTATTGTACGTGAGATTTATGTGAATATGCATATATATATATATATATATGTGTGTGTGTGTGTGTGTGTGTACGTATATGTATATGTATAAGCGTATGTACCACTTTTCTTTAATTGCCATACATCTGAATACACTCAGCGAGGGGGAACGTTTCACCAATCTGGTGATGGAGATTGGTTCGCGTGTCTTCGATCAATACCAACAAGACAGGCGATTGTCCCAAGTGCGATTGACCGATGAGGTCAAAGCGGCGCTAAAACCAAAGGAACTGCAAGAGGCCACTATGCACAATGTGGATGTGAAACTCCCGGCCAGTACTATCGAACTACCGAAGGAAGGGCTGGGTATGTTTATAGTTTTGTACGTATATGGATGCGTGTTGATGTACTTGCATGTTATATATATATGTATATATATACATATACATATATATATATATGGATTGTCTTTGTCTTTGTCTTTGTCTTTGTCTCTGTCTTTATACTCGTTATTCTTATTGTTTTTGTTTCTGTTTCTGTTTTTTTGTTTTCGATTTTAGTTTTCGACAGCCCAGAATACTGTATACATATACGTATACACATACTTATGTTTACAAATATATATTTACACACATATCCTTGAATGTCTTGAATAATTATTTTCCCCACCATTCATTAAAAAAACCCGCCGATTGAAACATCAATAGAGACTCAGGTGCCGGATGTAGCAACGGTTGTGACGGATGGCGCCCGTGCCGAAAAAGCGCAAAAGGAAAACAACGCAAAGTACAATGGAAACAAAACCGTATGTACATGACGTGTGTAGCATACGGTTGCACGCATACAGACAAGTGGTGTGCACCAATCACAATCACGCGCGTATGAGTTTATCTACGAGCATGAGATCCTACTTACTGTGCGATGGGGACCGAATGGGATGTAGTTTGTGTAGGCTGTTTGTACTGTCCCTGGCACATTTACAGTCGAACGGTGTGTGTTCGTAACACATGTATGTGTGTGTGTTCGTAACACATGTATGTGTGTGTGTCTTAACACAGGTATGTGTGTGTGTTCTTAACACATGTACGTGTGTGTGTTCTTAACACATGTACGTGTGTGTGTTCTTATCACATGTATGCGTGTGTGTTCTTAACACATGTATGTGGCGTTTGTAATATGCGTCGCACACTTGCAGACAAATCCTTGTTGCTGTCATCCGTTGTCGATTAAATAACTAAATCTTTTACTTCCTTATACTTCCATGTTCATCACCCTATACCCTAAACCCTGCGACTTTAGGTAATACGCATCGCCCAGTTGCAGAATGAAGCCAAGAAACTGTGGGATCAATACCAGCACAACGAACAACCTCACAAACTACGTATTTTCTGGAATAAAGTAGCACGCACTCATCCAGCTTTGGGTTTCGAGAAAATGGTTATACCTGAATGGAAGGCCAAAGTAAAGGCTAGGGTATGTGTTTATGTAGCTATATATATATATGTGTGTGTGTGTACGTGTATGTATGTGTGTGTGTGTGTACGTGTATGTATGTGTGTGTGTGTGCATGTATGTATATGCGTGTGTGTGTATGTATATGTATACATATTTATTCGTTTATGTGCGTGTGTGTTCATATATGTATACGCGTTTATTATCGCGTATGTGTGTAGAAGTAGGTATATGTATGTACATGCATGCTTATAAGGTACATGCGTATAAGTTGCGTGTATACACAAGTGTGAGAGGATCTATATATACTAACAATATCTGTACTCTATAAAATGACCATAATCACCCATCGCTATGTCTTCAAAAACAGACATAAACATGTATCTCTGCGCTTGCACATACCTTCTGTATGCGCTAGGGTTTAGAGTTTTCTAATAACCCTAAACTCTAGTCACCGTTGACCTTTTAGCGCGATGTTTTGGGAGTTGTCAGATGCTCCCGTACGCATCGCTCATATGTTTTTAAAGATCTTCCTCTCATCAGTCCAGCCTAAAACCTCAACTCGTAAGTCTCAATTGTTTCTAACCCTTAAACCCCAAAACTCTAAAACCTAAGATATTATAACCCTGGAACACCTACACATGACACACTTGTCCTTCTGCGCAGGTGGGGGCCTTCTTAGTGGAGCAAGTGTTGGATGCCTCGTATATCAATTCAACCGAACCGTTGCACAAGATCCGAGCGGAGAAAATTATCGCCGGAGATATACCCAAGCATTCCAACACGGCGTTCCACCACTAGTAAGGACATGTAAAGCAGATGCTTCTATGTATATGCAGTGTATGTGTGTGTATGTGTGTTTATGTGTATGAATGTGCGAGACTTAAACTTAAAGTATCTCTGTCGTATTAGAGTCGCTTAACAAGTCGCTTAGTAGCTCCCTTAGTCATGTATGCATATGTACGACTCCCAATTGGATGTCGCGTGTAGGGAATTCATATCAGCCAATAAGGGCTTGATCTATTTATAAACTCATTTTTATTGGTAGATATCTAGTCATGCGTGCTCCTATTGTAGTTGCCCCGTGCTGGTAAACCGAATAGGGGTTTGATCAGCCTGTGCACGCACAACAACGAGAAAGCTGCTATGCCCTATATCCCCAAAACTCTTAGAACCATAAAACTTTATAACTTTATCACCCTAATATAAAAACCTTAAAACTCTCAGAACCCTAAAACTTCATAACTTTAAACCCCTAATATAGCCTGGCCCAAACGGGCAAGAAGAAAATCGGCATGATTAATCTGCACGAAAAACTGCGAGAGACACTAAACGAGAACAACATCCGAATGGACAGCATCAACACCACCCAACTGCCCATGGTCTCATCCCCCAAACCCTGGCTCAAGTACGTGTGAAGTCATGAGAGAGAGAGTGTGTGTGTGTAGGAGTATGTGTATGTGTAAGGAGATGTAGATGTGATGTATATGTATATGTATATGTATATTTTTGTGTATCTGTATATGTATCCGTATCTGTATATCCCCCGCTTCCCCCCTCGACCCCCCCCCCCTACCACACACACGCACACGTCTTCTCTCATTTACAGGGCCAATCGCGGAGGCTACTTCACCAATCGGAAGAGTCTCATGCGTACTACAGGTGGAGAGCATAACGTGCAGGCCAACTTGGTAGAGGAGCACGAGAAGGATTTGCACAGAGTATTCGATGCGCTCAATGTGTTAGGCGCAACACCCTGGCGGATCAATCACCGAGTGCTGGAGGTTATCACGCATATATGGAACGAGGTATGTGTGTGTGTGTATATGTATATGTATGTATAAATGTGTGTGCGTATGTGTATGTGTGTGTGTATGTATAAATGTATTTGTGTATGTGCATGTATATATATGTGTGTATGTGTATGTATAAATGTGTGTGCGTATGTGTATGTGTATGTATAGATGTGTGTGTGTATGTATAAATGTGTATGTGTATATGTATGTATAAATGTATGTGTGTATGTGCATGTATAAATGTGTGTGTGTGTATGTGCATGTATATATGCGTGTGTATGTGTTTGTGTGTATGTTTATGCGTATGCACATATGTGTGTGTATGCGTATGTATATATGTGTGTGTATGTGTATGTATATGTACATGTATATATATGTGTGTTTGTGTGTATGTGTATGTAGAAATGTGTGTTTGTGTGTATGTGCATGTAGAAATGTGTGTATGTGTATGTAGAAATGTGTGTTTATGTGTATGTGCATGTATATATATGTGTGTTTGTGTGTATGTGTATGTGCATGTATATATACGTGTGTGTATGTACATGTATATGTATGTGTATGTAGAAATGTGTGTTTGTGTGTATGTGTATGTATATATATGTGTTTTTGTGAATGTGAACATGCACGTGTCCTTATTTTTTTTCTCATTTCAAGGTGTTTGTGCATTTCAATTTGATTGGATGTGTGTATATTTTGCAATGCGTATATGCATATACGTTTATAAATATCCACCAATCAAAACCGTGTGTATTTTATAACATTCTCACATGTTTGGATGTGTGTATCTACGCGGGCATGCATGCGTACTGCAAAGAGAATGTGCATGTGTGTCTATAAATATCCACCAATCAATACCGTGTATATTCTTCTCACTATTCTCAGGGCGGCAATAATGACCTATCCGTACCGCCTTTGGCTTCGGTTCCTCTGCCAACGCCTCCCGCCGACAAAGACGATGTCACAGCGCAAATGGTTTATAAGCGAGCGAAGAAGGAAGCGATCAAACAGAACAGAGAGCTGCACTCCTTGCGATGTGATGCCCAGTATAAGCTGGTTATCGCCGCTAAGTTGAGGTGTGTGAAACATATACATACACTGTATAAATGTATATATATATATATATATAAATGTCACTTAGACATACACCTCCACTCTTTGTACACGGGAAGTATTGATTGTTCCTCGCTCACTAGATAACATGCTTTATGACTTTTCAATTGTGTAAGGCTTCTTAAGTTAGTAGTGTGCAATGATAGCGTGGCGCGTTATACATATCCAAGTATCATCGAGTCCTGTTCTCATAATATGATCACAAATCATCTTATACATGCACAGGAGTTATCGGTTGATCTCGATAAACCCTACACTCTGAAACCTAAAACCCTATCTCGATTGTACAGGAATTATCGGTTCATAAACCATAAAACCCTTATAAACCTTAAATTTCTAAACCCTACATCAAATATCAAATATCACCTTGTACATGCACAGGAATTATCGGTTCTTCTTCCCACACAATATCGATTTCCGAGGTCGGGCGTACCCCATACCTCCTCATCTCAATCACCTTGGCAACGACTTCTGTCGTGGCATGCTCATGTTTGGCGAGCACAAGAAATTGGGAAAAGAAGGTATGCGTATGAATGGAATAGCTCAAACACTTACTCATCCAGATATAGGTAAATGGGTTGCCATTGCCACTTGTACGTGTGGGATGAGCTCTCGGCATGTTTTGAATGATACCATTACATACTAGTTTGCGTTTAATTGATGTATATATATATATATATATATATATATAGTATATGTATATGTAGTGTATTCTATTACTAACTACTTTCTACTTTCTACTAATTAATTAGTTAG
>NW_014039219.1:0-2742 GCF_001186125.1 Sphaeroforma arctica JP610 | reverse complement strand
AACTACATACTACGTACCTACGTAAGTTAATATATAACTATAATATATTATTATTATATATATATATATATATATATAATATATATATTATATATTATGTACATATATATCTACACACTTGTGTGTCGACATAAGAGTAACTAGATGTGCCTATGTTTTTGAAGCATGGTGAGTTATTACGGCCTATCTCACTGGGCATGGGCTCTATTGTGCTATCCCGTTCCATAAACTATCAATTCACCATATCATATCTGTACGATCTTTCTAAACGGTTTCTGTTTATAGCGCACCACAACACTCGGTAGTGGTGGTAAATGCGCCTAGTCATAGGTCCGCCAACATTAAAATCTATATATAGACGCTTTCGTTTCATTGGGTCCTATTTATAGAATGGCTCTTGGGTTGGGTTGGAGCAATACGCCGCATAGTGTCATTCTGTCGCTGGCGGATAGCCGGACAATGTTCCACCGTAAAATCCCCATCCATCCCATGCCGAACTTTGTCCTGTCTATTTATAAACCCCTTCTTTTGATTGGATACTATTTGTAGGATGGTTCGTGTAATGGGCTGCAGCATTACGCTGCCTTGGGAGGGGATGTCACAGGTGCCTATCAGGTCAACGTACTTCCGTCTAAAGACGCGAAACCTCAGGATGTGTATGAAGCATGCGCAAAGATTGTGCGTGAACTCATCCATTCAGACGCACAGAAGGCCTTGGCGTAAGTATAACGCGCGAATATATTTGGTTTTGGTTGTATGCGCTTCGTCGTATTATATATATATGTGTGTTTGTGTGTGTGTCTGTATATGTTTATGTATATGTATAATATGTATACTTATGTATACACATATATATATACTTATATAAATATACTTATATAAATATACTTATATATATATATATATATATACTTATATATATATATATATACTTATATATATATACATATATATATATATATATATACATACATATATATATATATATATATTCTGTCGATATACGATTTTTTTCGTTGTACCCAAATCTGCAGGATGTGTACGCTACCTGCGCCAAGATTGGATATGAGCGCAGATGACCTTCTGTATATTGCCATAATTACGCATCTCTACAGAGCATCTCTGTTCTGAAACATACGTTTTTGTTTTGTATTTATACATAAATATATAATTTGTCAGTGCAATGATTTATACATCCAGGTTTCTGGAACTAGGGACACTCATATCCCGTTTTTCAGCCTTTTGACAGCACTTGAATGTCAACGTTTTTATAAATGTAAACGCTTATACCCGCAACATAGACCCTGAATATCTTTCAACCTACTTTTGTATGTGTAAATATACAGAGCTACTTTTATACATGAATATACAGATTACGCTACTTCTTTTGTTAAAACCCTAAACCCGATCCTACTTATGCATACAAATATACAGAGCTTTGGAGGGCACCGACTTTTTGCAAGTATCAGACATTCCTGAGGCTGACCCCAAACACCCGCAGCACGACCCTAATCTCACACGGGAAGATCAAGGTAGGAGGATAGTTAGTTATTTGTATGTGCATAGACCTGATTAATTCGGCAGGAATTGACTTTCGCAGTTGTAGGTATAGTTATAAAATCTGGATGATGTATATCCCGAATCTCTATGTACTACACTGCCGATGCATTGCACAAGGTTATAGATATTGGCACAAAGGATTGGGTGGTTTTGAGAAAGATTTGGTCACAAACTTGGGGTAAAGCTAAGGGATAATACAGTTACCGCTCGTGTATACAACAATCCAACAAAAATATCGGGAGACAAATATGCGAATTCATTCTAAATTTGAATGCTGTAGTAGTACCCGATATGGAGTTCATATGCCACATATTCAATACACAAAATCCAATAACAAAGTCGGCAATCTAACACCCAATTTTGCTGTGTGTCTGCCACAGATTTATTACATAAAATCATGTCCAACGATAAGAAGAACCCGCTCTCGCACGAGCAGAAGATGGCCTTGATGGTGGAGGGCAAAATCACGCGTAAAGTGGTCAAACAAACGGTCATGACGAATGTGTACGGTGTTACGTTTGTGGGAGCGAGAGAGCAGATCGCAGGCAGATTCCAAGACCGCAAGGACATCCCGGAAGAGTACGTATATCCGGCTGCAGCATATGTCACGAGGAAAGGTAAGTCTGCATACATAAACATACATATCTATGTCTTTTACTATATATATATATCTATATATATGTGTGTGTTTGTGTGTGTATGTCTGTGCGTGTATGTATTAGTAGAGATTATATACAGTAGTAATATATATATAATATGCGTGTGTTAGTAGAGAATATATACAGTATATTTATATATATATATATGTGGGTGTGAGTGTATATGTATATGTATATATATATATTTATATATAAATCGAAATTTTCATTTTTATTTTCATATCCATATCCATCTGAATATCTCGTGCATATGCTTATTACTGCAGTCTTCGACAGTATGGGGTCCATGTTTACGGGCGCTAGAGCGATCCAGGATTGGCTGGCGGAGAATGCGCGGGTTATTGCGTCGTGTGGGAAGTTTGTTCACTGGAAGACTCCGCTTGGATTGCCGGTTGTACAAGTATACGCCAGTGATAAGTCCGAATCATCGCAAACCGGAGTGCAAAACATTATGTTAAAGTACGATTTATGTGCGAATATATCTATTGTGAGTGTACTATTTCTTTGGTTCACGTATGAATAT
>NW_014039220.1:9626-16896 GCF_001186125.1 Sphaeroforma arctica JP610 | reverse complement strand
CATTTTAGTATGTGTATATGCTGGTAGTTTAATCCGATTTGGGATATTAATACATAATTTAATCTTAAAATTAATGTATGAATTCTGTTGAATGTTATTATCCCATACTCCTGTGATATCATTTTAGTATGTGTATATGCTGGTAGTTTAATCCGATTTGGGATATTAATACATAATTTAATCTTAAAATTAATGTATGAATTCTGTTGAATGTTATCCCATATTCCTTGATATCATTTCAGCATGTGTATATGCTGGTAGTCTAATCTGGTTTGGGATATTAATACATAATTTAATCTTAAAATTAATGTATGAATTCTGTTGAATGTTTTCCCATAATCCTGTGCTATCATTTTAGCATGTGTATATGCTGGTAGTCTCATCTGATTTGTAATTAAATCAAATTCATTCAGGTCTGCGTTCCGTGGAGAATAATCCTGTCTTGCCGGAGTGGATTAAAGAACTTCCTGAGCCGGCGTGCGCACTGTTGATCGACTCGCGACACAATGACCAGGCTGAGTTGAACAAACAACGCGAAACTATTGAGAAGGAGATGAAGAAGTTTAATGTCATAAGAGACATTCCCTTCACGCAGGATGCTAGGGTATATAAGATGTTGTGGAATATCAGAAAAGGTATATATGGTTGTGTGCATGTATTCGAGTATTGAGAGCTTATATATGTGTGGGAGTGTATGAATGTGTTCGAGAGTGTGACTACATAATAAGAGTATGTATATGTAGATAACGTTTACATACACGTACTCTTAATCTGTAGTCAAAAAGGTGTGTTTAAACTGAATGTACCAAGTCAATGGCAATAGTCTATATGCACAAGTATCTCCAGTCATTCTTCCAGATCGTCAACGAAACCGGCTCAGTGCAGTCTATACTCACAGCTTGTATGCCTCCGCAACTGGGGTTCTGAAGCTGGTGAATATTTCATATGGCATTGTATATATACTTGTGGCAACATTTCTTTGCGTGTTGTGCCTTGCTGTACTTGCATTCGAACTGGACTTTTGTAGTCCTCGGGTGCTGAATTATCTACCGTAAGTACTAGTGAGTTTCCTATAGAATTATAAAAATAGAATATGAAGACAACTACCCTTGTATAGAGAGTTGACAGTGTCCCCGTCATGATCCGCAAGAAATTATCATACATATCTCCAGCATCGAAACATGAACCCAAACATGCACAACATAGTTGTACACCTTTAGAGACATGCATTATTATTTTTCAGGGCCCATCAAAAACGTTTCAGTCTGGAAATTTATACGAGAAAAGCTCATTGATATTGTTTATTGTTTGTACAGGTATGTTCCCAGCTGTGGGAGCTGTTCGAGAGACTGGCACCACAGTTATAATAGAGGACGTTGCGGTGCCACTGCCCAAGATGGCCGAGGTTGTAGTCAAGTTGCAGGTATCGTATACATGTGAATGCATAGTATATCTCCCTAATATATTAATCAGCAGTATATATATACATCTGTCTGTGTCTGTGTCTGTGTCTGTGTGAGTGTGTATGTATATATGTACCTGCATATATGACCAGGTATACATGTACGTGTATATATGTGCGTGTATGTATGTATGCATATACATCTACATCTATATATTTATATATATATATGTATGTATTTATACATATAGTATATATATATAAATGTATATATATATATATGTGGGTGGGTGAGTGTTTGTATGCATATATGTTTATATATATGTGTGTATTCGTATATTTTTGCAATTATAATCAAGGGCATGCGAATTAGTATAAGTTAACACTTGCATCTGATCGTTAGGAGACAAGTATACTGATTTTTGTTTGTGCATATGTATATCATCACCGGTGTATAGTTCATGTAGCTCATAATGTCGATGCTCAATAGTGTGAAAGCTGGGTATTGTTTTTGGTATTGTATAGTATTCGAATACTCTTGTATCTACAGCTTGGGTGGGAATGTACAAGACCTCTAGACTTATACAAATCTACATGCCGTGCACAGAATCGCAATCGTAGTGGTATGATTTTGATTCGTTACTTCAGACGTGTTACCATACATCCGTCATCCGCATTGTGCCGCCGAGTGCATACACTACCACTTGTCAGTGTAATTTTGCTAAGAACAATCAGCTCAAACCTAAAACCATACTAATCATGTGTATCATATCTACGTCGAAATACGCGATTATCAGTCGCAAAAATTGAACATCACGCTACATACAATATTTCTACAATCAATTACACAATACTTTTTACAGCTACATCACAGTTCTCTATCGGGTCTTACTGACGGATTTGTTCGTGCTCGTATTTCATTCAGGGGATATTCGACAAGTACAATTATTCTGAGGCTCTCATTTTTGGCCACGCACTTATGGGCAATTGTCACTTCGTTTTCACGCAAAGATTCGACAGTCAGGCCGAGATTGACAGGTAATGGGACAGAATGCTTCATATTGATGTATATACACAGATATTAACAACGACCCCTTGCAAAAGTACCGAACATACCGATGTATCATTATTGGTAGCGCACAAGTGGGCGATATCGATGTTGTATCTACGCAAGATTGACCGGTCGATTCAATGTTCCTATATTGTACCAGAATTGCCCTCACCCAGCCCCCAATGGCCTTTGGATATTGTAGGTACTCAGCATTCATGGAAGACGTGGCCCAATTGATTGCAGTTGATTACGGAGGCTCTCTCAAAGCGGAGCACGGCACTGGTCGCAATATGACGCCCTTTGTTGAGTTGGAATGGGGCAAGCAAGGCTACAATCTCATGCAGCAGATCAAGAAAATTTTTGATCCGAATGCTATTTTGAACCCTGGTGTCATCATCAATGAGGATCCTAATGCCCATGTAAGTTTATACGGCTTGTGCATCAGCATGCGTGTTTGATGTTTATTTTGTCCATGTATCCACGTAGTCATTTATCTAAGTATGCGTTAACACACCAGGGCATGCAGATACGTTTATGTGCGTACATGTACTCATTTGTGTAAAATATAACGTTTGTGTGTACTTCTGTAGTATACACATACTAGACATACGCACATGGCATAGTATGTGCACGTGATCGATACTCATGTTGTTCAGTAAGTTGTCTGTCTTTAATCTCATATTTTGAGTTTATAGTTGGATGGATTGCAGCGCTCGAAACTGGCAAGTGGTTCATTTTGAGCTTTCGATCCATTTTAAAACATGGAGATTTCTGGTTTGCACTTGGTATACTCGTGTTTTTATGCTATAGCTGTGGATAAAATATAGTTAGCTGCATTCGTAAATTTTACTTTTTTTTATAAGTGTTCAGCTACAAGTACTTGATTTTTCGCCATTTCAAGACTTGGATTCTGAATTAATACAAGTCTTGTGACTGCTACATAGCGAATATGGTTAAATATGTTTAAGAAAGCGTATCAAGAGCCCTGTTACGTTGTAGCTACTGCTCGACAGAATCCGAGGCTAGAACAAAGTGTGAGATTTAACAACAAAATTGTAGCTATCTGTTCGATGGTCAGCGTCACCCTGGGAAGTGCATGAAATTGCTGGGCTTTATGATGCCTGCTTTGAATTTGGAACTTGCTACTTAAGGATGTCAAATTATTTGCTCTCACAACTCGAGTATATATATTTGTTTACTTACGCGTCAATACGTGCAGTCCCAATTGTTATGTACACATACCACCGTAGACCAACGTATATGTGTACAAACATACGAAAATGTGTATATAAATATAAGTACATGCACACATACGTAACTGTATATGCAATAATTAACTGTGCTAAGACTATACGGTCTCGAACTTAAGGATTTCCAACTATCTCGGTATATATCTCCTTAGTGTGATTGTGTCGGTCATTTGCATTCGATGGGAAGGTATCATAGTCGAGTGCATCGAGTGTGACCTCTGCGAACGTCTCTGTTTCTCGGCAATTCTTCAAATGTCTCAAATAATTTTTTTATGTGGCTCATTAAATTTATGTCTATGTAGCCATGTTTACGCTGGCACATATATTTATACTTCTACTCATTTACCGATGTCCGGGGGGTTTTTTTTCTCGCCATATTTCCTTTTAAATAGGTCACTCATTTGAAGGTGCTGCCACCAGCCCACCCAATCGTGGACAAGTGCATCGAGTGTGGCTTCTGCGAGCCTCTGTGCCCTTCGAAGAATCTGACACTCACACCGTAAGGACTTTTGATTGGATTGTTGTCAGCTAGTTTCTCTATTGCCTGCTGATTTCTGTTTCATGCTGACTGAAGTACCAAATTATGTTGATCGCTTGTGCTGCTAGGTTTTTTTGTTCGACTTTCAAAAGTGTAGTAGTCACTTTCCGAGGTTTATGTTCATCAGTTGATATAGCTCATAGTCATGTAACTTCTAGTTCTTTGATTCAAATACTCGACTTTTAACACTTCATATAAGGCGTCAGCGCATCACCACGTGGAGAGAGATCTCTCGATTGCGCCAGAACGCTAATAGCGATTCGGATGTCCGCCGTTTGCGCAACCTTGAGGCTGCTTTCGGCTATCTTGGAGAAAAGACTTGTGCAGCAACGGTAGGTGTATTCATATATCTATCATATGTACAAATCGTCGTACCTGTAAACTATGTAGTTCTGTGTATTCAGACTGTAAATTGAGCGTGCTCGTGCTCTGTACGATAAAGTTCGCCCGTGCTTGACATACCTATATAGTCTGGTAATATACCATCCTCTTGTCGGTCGTTTAGTGTTCTGTGAATACTTTTATATTAATTGATATATCGCTTTTGTGTGTTATTTATTGGCCAAAGACCTGTTCTACTGGTTGTATGCGTCTGCAAGCGGCTGCGAATGTTTTGATGACTCGCAGGACTTGTGATCCTAAAATCATTTGATTCTCTCCGGTCCTTTCAGACTATCCGCATAGCAACTACGCGTGTGTAGTGAAATCTTAATGCTTGTGCGGTATTGCCGGTATCATCGATTAAGTTGTTTGTGGTCTGCTACAATTCGTCATCTCTTCACAAATCTACAGGGATTGTGTGCTGTGCAGTGTCCCGTAGGTATCAACACAGGCAAACTAATCCACCATGTGCGTGCAGTAAATGCTAAAGGCTGGCATGTCAGGTTTGCCCGAACCATCGCAAATAATTTTGCTTTGTTCCGATCGACTGCCACCCTTGGACTGAGGGTAGCATCTCTCGCGCAAGCTACTATTGGCGTGGGTAGGTGACCTTGCGTATGTTGGAAGTAAAATTTACTGGCTTCGCGTACACATACAACTGTTCATATATTCGTTCACATGGGTGCGTTGGTAGGTTCGTTGGCTCACTCTCAATTGTTGTGACGTGTTTCCTGTCTCACTCTCTATTGTTGTGACGTGCTTCCTGTCTCACTCTCAATTCTTGTGACGTATTCGCTGTCTCACTCTCAATTGTTGTGACTTGTTTCCTGTCTCACTCTCAATTGTTGTGATGTGTTTCTCGTGTCACCCTCAATTGTAGTGACGTGTTTCCTGTCTCGCTGTCAATTGTTGTGACGTGTTTCCTGTCTCACTCTCAATTGTTGTGACGTGTTGTATATTCGTCGCTTGCACTTTAGCAGTCATTCACTATATTCTAAAAATGTCTGCTGCCTGCACGCTGATGTCGGTATTGGTGTGTGTAGGTTTGTGTCGTATACTCGCTTATGTTAAGGCGTGAATCAACGTAGCTCAAACCATTCCTAACGTGTCTACAAATATTATCATCCCTGGCAAGGTCGCCCTAAAGGTTGCATATCTCATAACAGCTTCAACAGATATGATTTTATTTCTCTCTTTACTCGCAGTCCGATTCGAAAATATATGTGTGTATTGTTTGATTGCGTTGACAATATTAGTATGTGCATAAATAATCGTCAAAGATGCCTAAAACCCGTATTATACACTTGTAATAAATCATTTCTTCAAAGCCGATATGAATGCAGGTTCAAACCTGCACTATTATTGTTTAAAATTCACCTCTCTTCAAATATACATTCATTTGTGTTAATTGCATATGATAATTCACGTACGTTAAGGATTTCTTGAGTGTATATAAAGAAATTGTACATGTGTTTGTAAAGTACTTGTATGTTTACAGAAATATGTGTGTGTGCGTGCGCGTGCGCGTGTGTGTCTGTATATATATATATATATATACTGTGTGTGTCTGTATATATATATATATATATACTGTGTGTGTATACATATATTATTAATTATATATTTATTATTGTATTTTTTATATTATATTAAATTAATTTATATATATTCATGTATTCATATATATAAATATATATATATATATCAGATTTTGTATTTTCTAGAAGTAGGGAAAGTTAATTATATCGTCGTGCACATTGGCCATTTTGGACGCTCGCACTCATACCGATTAACGTGATGACACGGATTTGTTTACTTTGGTACGTGAACGTTTTTTGATCGCACCCATATGTATCCGCAATCCAATATCTTCCTAGGTACCGTTGCGGCTATTTCGCGTGGGATGGGATTTATAAGCGGGGGGCTTATTCCCACCTACGGCAAGTTTATGCCGCATGGTGTGTCTGGGTCACTTCCGACTGTCAAAGCCGCCGCGTCTGCTAGTGCTGCTGCGGCTACTGGCCCCGCAAAGGTTGGACATGAGACTATCATAATACTCGTTGTATATCTGATTACATACGTTCTTTTGTATGTGTATGAGGCTTTTTGTGTCCGTGTGGAGCACTGCCGATCCTCCAGCCGCTACAGTCACTGCCACGTGCACATGAAATTATTTATGGACGGAGTTTATATTCGAGCTGAAGGATCTATATGAGTTGTGCCGGGGGCTTGAAACTATCAAGAACATGTCTCTTCATTCATTGGCCAGACGACTGCCTTTTGGAGTTGTCTGTTCATGTTGCGGATTTTGAGAAATTATATGTTTGTTTCTCTTATACTATGCCAAACACAGTAGCTGATAGCCCTCGTCAGTTTGTATTGACCACTGACCCTGTCACTCTTGATGGCAAAAAAATGCAACAGGTCGTCTACTGGCCTACTTGTGTATCTATGACGATGGGTGCTTCGATCCAAAATGAAGATCAGAGAAATTCGATGAATTCTACTACAAATCTTCTTGCAAAGGCCGGTTTTGACGTTGTGTACCCGAAGGTAAGTCTTTGCGATATACAATGTTTTGCGCACACATGCATGTGTGGACATATTTTTATATATATATATATAGTGTGTGTGTGTGCGTATGTATA
>NW_014039220.1:0-9606 GCF_001186125.1 Sphaeroforma arctica JP610 | reverse complement strand
GCTTATGAATATACATTTGTGCCCATGCACGTATGTTGCCTGTTTGAAGCTGATTGCCATACACTATTATCAATGTGATGTAGCTTCTGGGTAAATTCCTCGCCTGAGACCGTTTTTGTTTCCACCACGCACAACCGTAAAAGATTGCGACACTTGATCCATCATCAGAATATCAGTGATGCAACACGTTTGTGAGCGTGTCTAAACTAAGTTTAACCAAGGTGGTGTTGGGTTTTTATAGTTGGTCCATTTTTGTCACTGTGCTGGTATAGTCTTATCAGATGAAGCTATCCAATGTAGCGATATTGCGATATCAATACATGTATTCTTTCGATGTTTGTTGATTTCACTCGCAGACTCTTACACAGGAGATGTATACTGAATTACACAAATAATTCGCAGGGGCCTGTACGCCTTCATCTCAGTCTAGCCATATTCGATTTCTCTCCGTATTTTTTTACGACGCACGTTTGCCTCTGATCTGTGTGCAAACTTTGGTCCATCTCCTTATACATATATAGTTCTTGGTTATTTTCTTCATATATATAGAACCCTGGTGCGCTCTGCTGTGGACAGCCTTGGGGATCGTTGGGTTTCCACGCCAACGGAAATGACAAATTGAGCGAGCTTAACAAGGCCCTTCTAGAGGCCTCTGAAAATGGCAAATATCCTGTCGTCTGTGATACATCACCTTGCGCGCTACGCGCCGACCCAAAATTTGAAGGCAGAGGAGTTGTAGATGATAGAATCCAAGTGTATGATCAGGTAACAATCTCAAAGTTCCAGTACATTTTATTTATTTTTTTGTTTTTTATCATAAATGTGTCTGTATATATATGTAGATATATATCTATATCTAATCTATATCTATATCTATATGCAGCATATACATATGTATATGTATATATATAGTATATGTATGTATATATATATATATATATGTATGTATGTATATATATATATATATGCATGTATATATATATATATATTTCTATATTTCTATGTATATATCTGTATATATATATATATATGTGTGTGTGTGTGTACTGCTATATACATTATATATGGATATAATAAATATATATATTTCATAACTATATATGTGTATATATATATATATATATATATATATTATATATGTATATCTATGTATCAATGTGTTATATATATATATAATAAATCTCTATATATATATATATCTCTCTCTCTCACTCTCTCCCGTATTTTCCATATTTTCCAAATATTTGTTCATAAATGTGAGTCTACTGCCAAGAATCGATTCTAATAGTCGTTTAGTGCGAATTGCAGAAGTCAGTTGGCCGTGACGTGGGCCCTATTCGTTTATTCCTTCTGGCCACGTTTCTTGTCTTCCGATATCAGATCTCTAATTACGGCTGCGAGTCAACAACATTCGTCTCGATGGCTACCACTGAGCTCTTACATGTGATCTTTGCCTCAGAACTGAGTGAGGTTCAGAAGTGCTCGTCTAATATACTACCAGATATTGTATATATTATGCAATTGGATCTCTTATAAATTGCATGCTGCTCACCAACACATACAAACAGGCTCAGTTCGCGCACAAGTTTCTGCTAGACAGGCTAACGATTAAAAAGTCGTCTGAGCCTCTGGCTTTGCATATAACATGCTCAACGCAAAAGCAAGGGCTGGACAATGCCATGAAGGCTGTCGCAGAGGCCATATCATCCAAGGTCGTCATCCCCGCTGAAGTGACGTGTTGTGGCTTTGCTGGCAGCAAGGGATTCACGCAACCCGAATTAAATGCGTAAGTGTTTGTCTGTTGTGTATATTGGGATCTATATTCATTCATGTTTGCGGCCATCTATGTGTTTCTCAATTTGCCACGGTTGATTGAGAAATCTTCAAAACTATCAGGTCAAACCTATTTCTACTTCCACCAATTTTATATGAATCATATTTCCTATAGAATTAGTGGGAGTTTCATCGTTCGTTCTGATATACTTTTCTAAAGCGTATATGTATACCTCGTGCTATATTCATTTCGCTATCTATTTTTGTACCTTGTATGAATACTATGGTGTGCGCTTTTCTGAAATTATTCATTCTTTGTAGGGGCTGAATATTTTATTCCTATTAAATCTGTGGATTTCGCATGCAAATTTTGTTTTGGATTCCCGGTGTCGCAACGCATCACTCCCTCTTCGTCACATCCGACACTGTGTGAATGGCATTCGATGTATATATATATATGTAAATATATGTAAATATATGTATATATATATATATATGTGTGTGTGTGTGTGTTACTATATAATATTACTATATATATTATATATATATATATATTATTGTTCAACATTCGATTTACTTGTGACATAACTGATACATGAAGTACCGTTCTGATACAATATTATTGACGTAAGCTATATTCATATTTAATATTTAGTGCGGCTCTGAAAACACTTAACGCGGCCATTGAGGGATGTGGCACAGGAATGTCCAACAGTCGTACCTGTGAGATAGGGCTGACCAGAATGAGTGGGATCACCTACGACTCGATATTCCATCACTTAGACCGTCAAAGTTTACCCAAATCCCAGTCGGCCCCTTGAGGACGTCTACGACTTGCATGTACAATCAGTTGTATTCGAGTTTGAATATATATGTTTGTGCTTCGAGTATACACTTGTATACCTGTTAGTGTGGGAAGCTGCTGCGGGCATGCGGGTATGTAATAGCATCAGAAATTGCGTATCAGATAATGTCAAATACTTCTAGAAGTCTCCCTTGGCGATTGTTGTGAGTACACATCAAACAAAAAGAGCTCGAGGCGTATGTGACTTCTCTACTCGTTCTATAGATATCTGGGATTACTACACATAACAATTATACCCCGGGCAGATGATAGGTACGCCACTTCCAATAGCCTACCGCTACTCACGTTTGGCTTGTATAGTGCAAGCAATGACTAAAGCTCCAGTCAAAGTTGAACAGTTGGGAAAACGCAATAAATGGATTACAAAAATATGGTCCTGTACTAATCCTCATTTTAACAATTTCGTACTGCGGTGACTAATTACCTCGGTTACATCCAGTGCAGATTTGAGAGCCGTAGTTATATTAAGAAGCGCTCATACGACACTAGCACACATAATACAGAAAAAGTTCAGGCAACCGCGGAAACCCCCTTTCAAATTAGGGCAACTAGATCGTACGACCTGACCCATGTTTTACAGCTGATATGGATGTCCTATATATGTAAAATGGTGTTTGCACGCACTTCTTTCACTTCCGTATGCTTACGGCATTGAAGATTGTCCTACAAATCGCATCATGTATAAATGCCGGATACAGATTCAACTGATATTTTACCCCTTGTAACGTCTGGATTCCATGGTTTTAGGGTTTCCACTGTATAATGGAAGAGTATGGCGGGGCTTATCAATGTACTTATGATTCGAAATTGGAGGAGTATTTCTATAGGGCAAGGGCAAGCATTGAAACTTCGTTCTTCAATTGGGGAGGGTGTCAACATACGCCTGAAGCCAGTGATTTGTGGTAAATTTTAATCGAAAAATTTCAACGTACTCCTTGTGAGAGAGGAATCGGTGATTATTTATTGAACAACTTGTTTATATAACATGTGTGCTTAAATCGGTTTGTAGTACTAATCGGCAAACCACTTAAACCTACCTAATCACACTATCTGGGTACCACGACTTTTGTGTTGACCTGAGGCTTGGTTGTCGTTAATCACACGGGATATAGACACTACCAGCACTAATAGCTTGTTTGAGGACGAAAGATTTCTCAACGGCGCGATTGTGAGGAAAAGTTCATCAGACCTTAGGGTCCGAAAATCTGTGATCTTTTTGGATGGCAAAACTGAAGGCTAATGAAGCCATGACTTATTGATGGCTTTAGGCAGCAAAAGGGAATATATTTGAAGAGCAGGCGATGAGAATAAAACGATTATTATGAAGCATGTGCAAGGCTTTTCAAAATTTCAAAATTGATGTCCAATCTAGGCATATAGAGATAGCCGAAGTCCGCCATGTTGAGTAGGCCATTATTTACCGTGTCCGTAATCGAAGGTATTGATAGGTGGAAGGGAGTAGGTATTGCTTAGACACACAAGATAATGCCATTATCTCATTCAGCCCCACGATGAGTACATGGTGAGAAACAAGCTGGTTTCGCGCAAAATTTTTGAATGTAATCACACAACGGCTGTCCATCACCGGCATTTGACATTTGCGATAGGTAACATGTACTCAATTCGGCCTGCAATCGACAACAGAACTTTCCGTAAAACGGGTGATGTGCCAATACTCAAAAGTTTAAAAATATACTGAATATCGCTAAGGAGAGATCGTTACAACAGACACCGTCGACAATCCACATCAAAATATTGACATCGATGGTAAAAAGGTCACTTCGTGCAGTGTCATCACACCATTAGCCATGCTTTATTCGGCAAGTCTCATAGATGTTGTACGTATTCATTTCAGCCCTAGATCTGTAGCTAGACCATACGAAAAGATCAGGCTGGGATCTGTTACTGTATTCTACTCATGTCGCTTGCTGATCGGGTCTTTATTTGCTCTCCTATCTCGACATTTCGAAACTTTGTGTCCATTACTTTTATGCCTGTTTCTACATATTACCAATGGCAATTTCAAAAAGAGGGGGCTGTCTAGAAAACTAAAAAGGGAATATATTAGCGCTGTATAATACACCTACCAAGTGTATATTACATCTTCGTATGAGATACTGTCCAGGTTACAGATGTTCAAATTCCCCTTGATCGCTTGCATAAAGTACATTGGGATTGCGACATGCGATTATAATAAACCAAATTAAACTGAACATTACTAGGTATTGAAACCAGTCGGTGTGAGGTTAGGTAGATTTTATATATTTTCCCTTCAAGGTGAGATGAATGAGTACGTGGCGGAATTTGATGTCCGTTCATATTGTACCGATTTGAGTTGCTCGTGGGTTGAGTGTGTGTATAAGAAAATGTTTCAGGCGAGACGATATGTGGTTCTCGCTTTCGTCGGGTTTGGGATCGTGCTAGCAAGTCTGCGAATTATCGAGTCGACACGTTTAGGGTGGAAAATTGTGAGTGGAGCAAGGTGTGGCTTTGGCAGGGTTGGCTAAAAGATACAACAGCAACAACCGCTGTCAATGCCGCTACGAAAATTACGGAAAGTATGACTGACCGGAATACCGAGTAAATAGGTACACCCGACACGATTGCGACGATGGCAGATATTCACGAGATGTCCGACGTTTACAAGACCCTGACAGGACCTACAACGCTAGAAACTTTACCACAGATCGCTGAGCTTCGGGCGTATGTTGACACCCTCCCCAATTCATGAAATAAGTTTTCTATGCTTGCCCTATAAATATACTCCTCCAAGTTCAACACATAAGTATATTGATAGGCCATGCTAAAGTGGAAACTGTTTCATTGTACCAAGGAATCCAGACGTTACAGGGGTTTTGGGCCATCGATTAATTCTTTGCAGACTATCAGTTATTTCCTACAGGACTATCGGTTATTCTTTGCAAGACTATCGATTGCTTTCTGCAGGATCATCGATTCTCTGTAGGACTATGGGTTGTTCTCTGTAGGACCATCAATTATTCTCTGCAGGACTATCGAATATTCTCTGCAGGACTATCGATTATTCTCTGCAGGATCATCGATTGTTCTCTGCAGGACTATGGATTATTCTTTGCAGGACCATAGAATATTATCGGAAACACGGTCCACAATCCAAGGACATTGACGTCCAGCATTAGGGTACACAATCACCTTAGTTTGGCAACAGTGAGAACCACGGAAGCCTAGTCCATATTCCAGGGCCATTCAATTACAAGAACACACTTCACAAATCCATGGACGTAAGCATTCTATTCATCAATAGCAATCACAAGAACACAGTCCACAGCCCATGGACATAGACATTCAAGATTTCGATGCACAATCGCAAGTAGCAAAGACATCAGACGCAAATACGAAGCGCAGGGCCTCAAAAGCAGCGCACAGCAAACCCCAACTACAAATAGGCTCCATAATTTGCAACGCCAAACATTGCAATAACTTATAACCCCAAGCATCACAATACACAAGAACAACAGATAGTCCTAAACACGACATCAATGCCAACAACAACAAACTGTATATAGACAGTCAGATAAGCAACCATAACACAGGCTAATCGCAAACGTGACAACAAGCGAGTGAGCACCGCACCCGTCCCCGACCTAAGAGGCACTCGTTCAAGAGTGAACATACCTCCAGGGGGTCCACCCAGAAGGAGGGGGGGGGGCGGGGGCACCCCAGAGGGGGTGGACAACAAGGAGGACAAGGCAGAGGCCGTCCCATAGGACAGGGTCCTGACACCCCATCACTGCGAGGACCAACGCCTTGCCCACACTGTGGTATAAACCCTTCGCCACGTGCGCTCAGCAAGTGCCCTAAGAAAGACAAAAGTAACCGTCTGAAAGCAGCAGCTCGAGCATCGCAGCAAACCCAACCCGTCCATATCGACCAGTTAGCCATTACAGATGGCAACAAGGTGCAAGTGATGGGTGACGAAATATGAAAAACTTGGTGGTCGGAAGCTAACATGATAAAGATGGTAGACATTGTGAATGCACACACTGATGAAGAAACCTTGTTATAAATGTAAATGATGTTGTTTACACACCTTATTCTTTACTTCCCAACCCACGAGACTAAAGATTGCACATAGGCATACAAATCACCGCAATCAAGTACATCATTAGCCCACCCAAGACGATCAAATGACGAAAACAGAGAATCAGCCAGAAAACACAAATAAGTAGTCACGTGTGAGAGCAGGTAGGAAAGTTGTTTTCGTGTGAGAGCAGGTAGGAAGGTTGTTTTCGTGTGAGACAAGTACAAATAGAGTATGCAAAAGTAGCAATAAGCTTAAACTATAGTTAAGAGTTGTTAGAAGAAAAGAAGAAGGCTCTTTGGGATCTACAGTAGTAGAAATGGGAGGTGTACATGGTTAGTGCCGACTCGTCTAGTACTACGACACAAAGAATCAGTAGCATACTATATTATTTTACAAGGTTACAATAATATTTTTACATAGAGCAGACAAGGTTACGCAGTGCACACGTCAGTTGACAAAGCAGTGTACACAAACAGTCGATGCTGAAGATCATAGGTACTAAGCAATGATCAAAACACAAGTACACTGTATTAAGGATGGGATAGGTAAAAGACACAGCGGTGTAAATATATATCAGGCAACACGTTAAAAGGAATGCATAACGTGTACCAAGGACGTGGGCAGACCGATGATTTAAGAAATAGGAAATTGAATGGCAAGACATGTACATCCAATGGCGCCCATATACAACGAAGTATGAGTTAGGGTTCTGAAAGGATTATTTATTGTGTTTACAACTTATAGACGAATAGGATTATTTGTTGTGTTTACAACTTATAGACGAATAGGATTATTTATTGTGTTTACAACTTATAGACGAATAGACAAGAATGTTTATTTAGAATAATTTACTTAAGATTAGGCTGCAATAGGCAGCGACAAAGTTGAGAGGATATAACTATCCAAGTGAAGTCAACTACGACCAGAATTGTACAAAGGGTGAATTGGATAAGATTGGTCGACGGAAGAGG
This sequence comes from Sphaeroforma arctica JP610, assembly GCF_001186125.1. Classification (NCBI taxonomy): domain Eukaryota; class Ichthyosporea; order Ichthyophonida; genus Sphaeroforma; species Sphaeroforma arctica. The sequence continues at coordinate 1,934 of NW_014039220.1, read as the reverse complement.
ATATAGGGAAGAACACAGAGACATAAGTAAGCATTCGTGAGCCTCTTTAGGAGCATATAAGGGTGGGGGGCGTCATAACACGAGCGGTGTAAGTAGTACATGGTTAAATTGTGAAAAGGATATGCGAACACACACAAATCACTAGAACTTCTAGATAAATCAGGTAAACGGAGACGCTCAGGAGCACGCACAGAGGGCGTAACTTGCTGCGGCGTAGTTTATGAGCGCAACAACTAACAATATGTCATAGGTCGAGGAACATAATCCAACAACCGCAATGGCACATGACAAGGCCATCACAAGTAGAGGACACGAAGTCAGGGGAGTAAGAAGAGCAATCAGGAGCGATAGATAGAGTACGCGACGATGTACCGAGGCTAGGCTGACCCCATGTCGGAGCAGGAGCAGCCGACGAGAAGGTTGAAGGGATGTTCCGATAAGTGGGGTATACCTCAACGAGGTATTTATTCGAAGGAGAGTAAGACGTCAATTAGTGATAGATGAGTCTCGACTCACTATACAACTAGGGTCGGTGAGTGAAATAAAGTAATCAAGAGTGATCCCACTGGTTCCTCGAGTATCATCGTCGAGACGTCATATGTTTGAGGAATGGACTCTAGTAAGGAAATGTATATTTATATTCAATTCTTTCCGAGTTCGTTCGCACACATTTCAAGATCTCTGTTGAAACATACTTCCTCCACCATGTCCAACCCCCGCCAAAGTCGTAGACAGTAACACCTGAGCCCTCTACGTCGCAAATAAGATGATATTGACCGACGTGGGACTAAGCGTCGCCAATCTAATCCGGACCGCACTAGTCCACACACAGGGCAGGTTCTGGAGGGGCAACAACAGGCGCGTCTAGAGGCTCATGGAAGACGCACGAGTTTCTGTAGCTGTTGAGCCCCGACATTCAGGACGCACAGCAGCGCACCACGGCGCGTCTCCAGAACCGTAATAATCGGGAGGGTCTATTGAGTAACAGGACTCGTGACTTTACCAATAGCCGCCCTAACCCGCAGACGGTTCGACGACAGTCGCAGAACTGGACACAATAACCCCAACCGTCACCACCTACCACCTGTGCTGGATGTCAGGCATAAGCACCACCAGGTTCACGTCATATTCCGCTCTGTCATCATTTCCGTGCGTCGCCATCAGGGGGTATGGATGGTCGGGCGCGCCTGTACGGCAATAACCGTACATCACGAGACGCACAACCGGCACACAGACCGACCGCAGCTCCAACCTCAAGACAGGGGCAGAACAACACCCCGAGTAGCAATTTGGTAACTATGCGACCGATTCCTCAAGTACAGGTGAATGCGATTACACGGGACGACGCCTTTGTACCACCATCAGAGGCTACAGAGGTACATATCAACATGATACTTACGGAAGACTTCAAGCACAGTAGCCATTCAGTATGGAACCAAGATCATCGACGGGTCTCTTGAGTTGATGAATTTACCTGCAGGTATAGACATCATAGTGGGGCGAGATATGTTGAAAGGCTTGGGTTTATACATAGGCGGTATTCAATCGCCACTCGCACCGATAGACCCCACAGAACTGGATGAGCTCCTCGAACCCATCCCACGCCGACAGGCACCGGAACACGACGGAACCCGCCGATGCACGCCAACAGCTGGCACAAAATTTAGAGGCGAACGCGATGATTGCTGACAACGCGCGATGTTGTCTGGAAGGGAGTGAAGTTACCATACCAATCAATAAAAAACAACATATCCCACCCCCCCCTCAACTCATTTATTCGTAAAAAATAGATATAGCCGAAGGCTCTCTTTAATTTAAACTCATCCAAATTTTGCGCGATAAAATCACAAAATCTATATAAAAAAATGTAATTGTCACTAAATGTACATTTGTATATATTTGATCCATATTTCAGTACGTTTTCATCTATATAT
>NW_014039221.1:13068-16940 GCF_001186125.1 Sphaeroforma arctica JP610 | reverse complement strand
ACACACACACACACACACACACACACACACATTTTTCATTGATGGTACCAAAGGTTGCATAACAAATCATTGTACACGCCGTCATTCAGTTTATTACTTATATTGAGTTTTCATAGTATATGTTTTTGAAAAGCAATCGGTGTATGTCCGCGTAGCTGGAACAGTCTTTACCCAGGGTTGTCGAAGTATGCACAAGTCCACTATACCCAACTGTATTGCATTTGTTCGCCATTTCATATTAGGGCTTGCTAGCATGAATTTCATTATCTATAACATACACACTCGTATACAAACATAGAAATGTCGTGTGTCGGTATAAAAATAAGTGTACCCTTGAAATACTAAACTTCAGTCCACATTCCACTTTGCTAAAATGGCGAACCTTTAGTTACACAGCCTATTTGCGTGACATAAGCGTTGCACAAGGATTCTTTGTTTAAATATTACCAGATTAAATCAAGAATGAAGAAATAAATTATGCAGACTATCGGTGATAACGTTGACATTCAAGAGAAATAAAAAAGCTCTAATCAGTGGTTACTGTCACTAGCTCTAAAAGTGTAAACTAAAGATATGTTTGTGTGCTCGAGAGAGACGAGCGGGTGACCTATGTCTTTGAAACCTCGAGCTCCACTACAATCCGCCACTGCACACCGCCGCACCACGTTACAGACGAAGTTCATTTAAGCTGTATCTTGCATTCAATCTTGTTCGTAACAAATGTGCGTAGAACATTTGCTCAGTTAACCCATGGGTTGCATTCGATAAGCTTTCTATAGCAGAGCGCGCTGGGTCGTACAATTAATACCATCAGCGCGATTAGTACCGAACATCCGCAAACACGTGCGTATTCTCTGAACTCACAACGCGCTGGAAGAGGGCATCCCTGTTTACCGACAAGAGGAGAAGTGTCAGTGTCAGCTGTATATGGTTGACGCCTCATGTCATACTGTCGACACAAGGCAAGCGTTCATCAGTGATAGTATACCAAGTCTTGGTAGTACCCCCGAGACAGCACAGGTCAACAGTATTCCTTGACCATGCGTGCGTGTAGACAACACTATGGAAGTTCGGTACCCCACACAGTGGCAACACTGGATGATGATGATACTCACACACAACACAACACATCAATCATTCCACACGCACAATGCAACTGACACGAAGGTTGTATAGTCCTGCTGTTGCTGACACCGCATACCTGGGTGCGTCATAGCTGGACTCCATGAGGCCCTGCGCCATCTGCGAGCAATGAAATTCGAAAGTGGTGTCGATGTGTAAATGTTCGGTACATCAGTCCGTGAGCAAGAAAAAAATATCGAATAGAAACGGGTAGAATAATAACGGTGAGAATAACGGAGCTTCGTGCGGAGAAATGTGCAGCACATCACGTGCGCTTGTAGCAATTTATAGGATACGCAAATGTATTATGCAGCTAAGACTTATGCAGCTAAGAATACTGATTTAAAAATCTTATGTAGCTAAGATTACTGAATAAAAGTCTTATGCAGCTAATATTCCTGATTAAAAAATCTTATGCAGCTAAGATTCCTAATTAAAAAGTCTTATGCAGCTAAGATTACTGATTAAAAAGTCTTATACACTTACGACTGCGGGTTAAAAGGTCTTATGCACATAAGATATACTATATCTGTTTTATCAATCGGTTGTACTACAATTGTAACATTAATCAATGTCGACTGTATGTTGCATACTATAAGCCATTATACAGCCAATTGACAATATGCAAAATGACTTTGCCACTATGAACCCTAAACGCAGATTGGTGATTACTAAACCCTACAAATATATCCATTTGCAGAACGGCGTTTAGGGTTTTATAAAACCCTAAAACACCAAAAAAATACCCACCTGCAGGATGACGTCGTACTTCTTTTGCTTCTTGTGAAAAACTTTATACAGCGCATGGGCTGCGAGCCTGCAACGATCGAGGACCAACAGAAACACACAGAAAAGAAAAAATTATTAATAACTATGTCCAACGGAGTGATAGAAATCGATACAGAAACACACAGAACAGAACAAATCATTAATGACTATATCCAACGTAGTGATAGAAATCAATACAGAAAGTTCAAGAGAAACACACAGAACAGAAATCAAAAGCAATGATACCCTATGTCCATTCGTTTGCGGCAGGTTAGAACTCATAGATACACATCCAATGTGTGATAGCGTATAGTAACTTACAGGTACACATCCAATGTGTGATAACATATAGTAACTCATAGGTACACATCCAATGTGTGATAACACATAGTAATTCATAGGTGCACATCCAATGTGTGGTAACATAGAGTATAAAGTATACATACGTACGAGCTGCTTCCATCGGTTGCCTAACGTATTTAATGACAACAAGTATAGCGCACTGAACATGTAACATGTGACTTGGGCGCACCTTTCGGGTTCATTGACCAGATGTGCCTCCCACTGGGTGATGTCCGTTGGACAGACAATCTGATCACATTAACGCAATCGCATGTGACAGTCAGCATGCAGAGATGTTTCAGGGGGGTGGGGGTTCAGGTCAAAACCCTAAACCCTAATCATACCTACATGCGTTGGCGTAAAAGTTCGGCACAAGAGAACAAAAAGACAGTACGATATACGATGAATAATACACAGACATGTGAAAAACCGTGGTTCTAGGTTTTTAGTCAACACGCAAATTCACACACAAGTAGACATTAAACACGCAGATATATACATTAGACACACATATATACATTAAACACGCAGGTAGATGTTAGCCACACACACTCCCGGGTGTAGAGTGGGTGTGAGTTTGCTGTCACATACCACGTGACATTTCGAGCGCTTAAGAAGAACACAGAAGTGCAAGACGTGGCCTCTGCGCGTGCGGCTGAGCTGAGGCGTGAGCGGATGACTTCGTATTGGTTGGCGATGGTGTGGCGCAGAACACCTGTGTGCAGAGAGAGACGGACAGTGGCGCGCGCGCGCGCGCGCGTGTGTGTGTGTGTGTGTATGTGTGTGTGTGTGTAGTGTGTGAGACATGTGTGGTTGGGGTGGTCTTATGGGCGGGATAGTGCATAAGCGTTGGATTAGGTTCACTGATATGAACAGATGTACACATAAGGATTTAGGGTTTTTAGGGTTTGTATCGTAGGGATAAGAGTGCAGGCTGGAAGAAGATAGGAAGGCGGATGGTTGAAGCGCACACCAATCACATGGCTGTATGAGACTATGGAAGCAGATATGTATATGACATGCACACTAAGGCAATACTCTGCTCACACGAATGAGATGATACGCACTCAGATGTATAACTACATACACACTCAGATGTATACGACATGCACACTAAGGCAATACTCTGCTCACACGAATGAGATGATACGCACTCAGATGTATATCAGATACACAACTAAGGCAATACTCTGCTCATACGAATGAGATGATACGCACTCGGTTTAAGAAGATGGAAGCAGTGCGGAAGGAAACAAGCACACAAAGCCACTCACAGACACGCTCACCGTTGATGTAGGCGAAGTTAACGTTGTCTCTCATCTCACGCAGAAAGCAGTGGACCTTCATCCACATCAGATGGCACATGAGGTATAGGTTAAGGCTAAGCGAGCGATGAATGAGGGGGGAGAGTATAAAGTAGTGAGTATGTATGTATATTATATGCATAGCACGTGGATATATGGCTGTCCATTAGATGTCGATTTTACAAATCAAGGTGTGCTTATATTTGTATGTATGAGCCATAAATAGATATATTCATGCGTATACACATTAGTTTACACACACACAAACACACACACACACACACACATATATATATATATATATATAACACACACACACACACACATAATAATATA
>NW_014039221.1:8664-12120 GCF_001186125.1 Sphaeroforma arctica JP610 | reverse complement strand
CACACACACACACACACACACACACACACACACACACACATATATATATATATGTGTGCGTATGTGGCCTGGCCGCAGCTATACGTACACTGCAGAGAACTCGCTGCACCGTAAGTTCAATAGTTCTCCTTAAGTGAATGACTGAGTTTGAGCTAAAAGTAGCACAAGGTATCACCCAGCAATACATGGGTTAGATAAAGTATTGCGACAGCTATGCAACGGCTGTGCATCTGCTCCATTCTACCTACCACTTGGTGATTTATATCCATTATACATACCACAAGGTTATTCATACCCACCATACCTACCACATGGTTATTCATACCCACTATACCTACCAGTTGCTTATTCATAACCATTATATCCACCACTTGGTTATTCATACCTATTATACCTACCACTTGGTTATTCATACCCACCATACTTACCGCTTGGTTATTCATACCCATTGTACCTACCACTTGGTAATTAATATCACACGCGCCCAACTATCACTTCACAGAGCGTCATTATCACGCGTGTCCCTATATTGCAGTTTCGAGTGCCTAAACCAATCAGATCAACACATTCCGAGAGCGGCTTATTTTATTGGCTGTTAGTGTATGCATCTAACAGAAGACAACAGAAGAGTTGTAAGCCTAAAACGGTGGTAGCATAGATAGGATAGTTTAGTAATTTCATACACAGCATTTTTTTTTAATGATATTTAGGGTTTAAGGTTGTGGAGGAGCAGTGGTGGGATATGTGAACACTTCGTTTATGTTAGAGGATACTCAGTTATGCAGAAAGACGTATATATACGGAATACTGCACTAATTTATACACACACACACACACACACACACACATATATATGTATATATATATGCAGTTCGATACAATAATTGTAAACACACGGTTTAAACAGCTGTCAGGCCTACTTACCAGATGCACAGCGTGATTGCGGGATAACATACCTACACCCGAATACACGGTGAAGTTCGACATAACATCCAGAGTCTTCTGATCTATTAATAGACCACACCAGGGGAACCGCTCTGGGCCAATCAGAGACGAGATCGGATAAATGTGGTGGTGTGGGAAGGAGTGAGGATTATGGTAACAATACAAAGCGCACAACAGAGACGTCTTACAACAACTCCCATTCCACAACAGCTTTGGATCTGGATCTAAACCTACCCTAAACCCTAAAGCATAGGTTTATGTCCTTTGATCCGGGTCGTGCAACCTACAAGGTTCTAAAACTCGACAATTTGGACCAGACCCAAATATGTGCAACCAATGGAATGTCTTACAACTCAATGCAACTGCCCGAATGCCTTTTGATCCGTTAACGTATGGTATTGACATAACACATTTCTGTGAAGGCTCAGTTGTACATAACGTGCAGTCGTTGTTATGAGCTGGTGTTAAAAGGTTTCTCTGTATGAATAATCTAGGACACCACACCAACATGCCAAAGTGCTATTTATAGCACACCTACCCACCACAAGTGCTATTTATAGCACACCACCTCAACACGCCAGCGTTCTATTTGTCAAATACACCCCACCACGCCAGCATTCTATTCATAGCACACCAGTTTCTCCCCGCGTGTTTTCCCTCACACTCACCCGTGTCACACGAATTGCGCACGGTGGCTCCGTTGATCTCAATGGGGAAGGACGTGACTGTCTTTGTGGCGTTGATGCTCAGGCCGTGAGTGTGGCCAAAGTCGGAGTGCATAAGCTCTACAAACCGCTGGGCTTCACGCAGGTCGGTAGTCATCAGTAGGTAATCGTCTACGTATCTAAGCAACGCCTGTAGGGCAGGTCAAGCGTAGCATTGGAGATGGATGGATACTAAGAGACGGCTACTGATGCATGTCTTTAAGTGAGGTTGATTGATGGATGGATATGAAGAAGTGTGTGTGGCACATGGTGCAGTGGAGTATGCTTCATAATGTGTACATACAATCAAAGCCTGTAGGGCAGGTCAGGCGTAGCATTGGAGATGTATGGTTACTAAGAGACGGCTACTAATGAATGTCCCTAGTTGGTGTTGATTGATGGATGGTTACTAAGAGATGGCTACTAATGAATGTCCCTAAGTGATGTTGATTGATGGATGGTTATGAAGACGTGTGTGTGGCACATGGTGCGGTGAAGTATGCTTCATAATATGTACATATAATCAAAGCAACGCCTGTAGGGCGGGTCAGGCGTAGCATTGGAGATTGATGGGTACTAAGAGACGGCTACTAATGAATGTCCCTAGGTGGTGTTGATTTATTGATGGTTACTAAGAGATGGCTACTAATGAAAGTCCGTAAGTGGTGTTGATTGATGGATGGTTACTAAGAGATGGCTACTAATGAATGTCCCTAAGTGATGTTGATTGATGGATTGCTATGAAGACGTGTGTGTGGCACATGGTGCGGTGAAGTATGCTTCATAATATGTACATACAATCAAAGCAACGCCAGTAGGGCAGGTCAAGCGTAGCATTAGGAACGGACTGTGTGCGCAGAGGACCACCATTAACTGACATACTGAGTCCTGCATATAATAAAGCTTTTAGGGTTTTAGGGTTTTAGGGTTTTAACGAGGGGTGTTGTGATTCAATACGCACGGACAGTGCTACAAATAGTTACGTTTTGCTGTGTACGTTTTGTAGATCTGGCCTGTGGCATTGTGTCTATCCATAAGTAGATACCATGTCACCGAGGAGATCTGGTCTGTGGCATTGTGTATATCCATAAGTAGATACCATGTATATCCATAAGTAGATACCATTTCACCGACTGAAATGGTGCAACACATTCGCAGAGACTTCGTCGCGACTTGGCAGAGTCATGTCCGTAGACGTGCTAGCAGGACCCCCCTTCCTGAGCCATGTCTATAGTAAAACCCCTAAAACCTCAAGACCCTAAACTATAAAAACCCTAGAACCCCGTAGTACGCAATTTGGTATCCAGGACCTCCCCTATCACACAAAGTTACGTGGGTGAATCCATCACAAAGTTTCTGCAGAATCGCTTGAGGTGTGTGCGCACGTATTCTGGTACCGAACATGTACGTCGGCCATTCAAAGGATAGCAAATCCTCTGGCTACGCGACGTATATAATTGTTGTGACAATGGGCCTGAATCGATCAGTCCCGTCCCCCTCGCACTACACATATACCGAGTCTTACAGTCCATGAGAACAGAAATAAACCGCAGAATGGTGTAGGTATATGGTGTAGGTATTTGGTGTAGGTATACTGCGCCAAGGCATACCTACGGCATCTGAATAGGAAGAACGTCTGGGTACTTTGAGACTAGAAAAACAATCACACACATATGAACAGCACACATGCACACACACACAAACACACACACACACACACATATATATATATAACACACACACACACACAACACACACACACACACACACACACACACACACACACACACACACACACACACACACA
>NW_014039221.1:3543-6105 GCF_001186125.1 Sphaeroforma arctica JP610 | reverse complement strand
ATATATATATATATATACATATATATACCCATATATACTCACATAAATGTTTTAGCTTAACACAAAAACACTCACAAACATATATATTCGCGACACTCATATATACTCACATATATATTTTAGCTTAAACAAGTACACTCATGTATACATATACATATATAGGCGGAAAAAGAAAAGAAAAACGTTGTCAACAGTCACATAATTTTTTTAATAAATTTTATACGACTCTGTCTGTAAGTGTGACAAGTACTCATGCACCAACACGCACACTGATACATGCATGGTCAGTGCAAACCAGAAGTGACGAGTATGCTTATAATGCATATATATAAATATATACATATATACATATATATAACTACACACACACACACACACACAACCACACAACTGCACACAAACATAGATACATATATTAATATATATATATATATATATATATATATGTATAGTGCTATAGGCGTATTCTCGCATGCACTATTAATACCTGCAGAGTAGGCTAGAGAGGATGGAGCCCTGAGAAATGCCAAGTGTTTGGTGGTACCACTGGTCATTCACTTGCAGTAAATTCTCTTTCAAATGCGTCCGGAGGAGTTGCAATAAATCGTCGCGATCTTCAAAGTCACATGTTACCTGCAACGAGTATTGTGGAAATAGTATATAAAACCCTAAACTCTAAAACGTGGTGATAGCATATAAAACCCTAAACCCTAAAACGTGATGATAGCATATAAAACCCTAAACCCTAATACGTGGAGATAGTATATAAAACCCTAAACCCTAATACGTGGAGATAGTATATAGAACCCTAAACCCTAAAGCCCGGAGATAGTATATAAAACCCTAAACCCTAAAACGTGGAGATAGTATATAGAACCCTAAACCCTAAAGCGTAGGTGACAGCATATAAAATCCTAAACCCTAATACGTGGAGATAGTATATAAAACCCTAAACTACTATAACGTGGTGACGGCATATGAAACCCTAAACTCTAAAGCCCGGAGATAGTATATAAAACCCTAAACCCTGTGGAGATAGTATATAGAACCCTAAACCCTAAAGCGTGGTGACAGCATATAAAACCCTAAACCCTAATACGTAGAGATGTATATAAAACCCTAAACCCTAATACGTAGAGATGTATATAAAACCCTAAACCCTAAAACGTGGTGACAGCATATAAAAACCTAAACCCCAAAGCGCGGAGATATACGAGCGCCCTCTTGAGCCTCCGTCGACTGGTTCACAAGACCACTCGAGGGACAACTTTCCTTTTGAGTCAGCCGTAGAGGTAACATCCTTCCACAAGAGAGTACAAAGTATGTACAGGATAGAGAGTTGCTCAGATGTACTCGTCTCTATCCCTGAACAAATACATGGGTACTTTTTGCCACAGCATAGTTACTATTGAGGTGTTGGGAGTGCATGTCACCAACGTCCTATGAATAACATAAAATACACCCCACTCAAGGCCCTCACAGAATACAAATAGCCCTGCAACACCCCAAGGACTCTTAAGGGTACACGGGAATGTAAACCAACCATCACACTCGAGAAGCAGCGTGGACCGAATATATTTACTATAGGGATGTTCACATGATACAGTGTAGGTCATACGATCGCGTGCTATAACCCCATAGCTTCACCTAGAAGCACAGAATGGACCTATGCCACCTATCAGTCACGGCCAATGCACTCACTGCGCAAGACAAATACAAATGAGACTCCATTGCACCCAAAAAATATATTGATGTTTCCCGTTGCTTATTGTGTACACACATACACTTTCAGGCAAGGCACACGTTTCCAAGCCGTGATTTACGACATAATTGCGACACTCAAATAGTCCGCGCCTTACCTGGTCTGAAATGAATAGTGAAAACGCATACACACACAGGTGCCACACTTAAGAACAGGGGTTGAGACATATTTACGATATAAAAATAGCCTGCGCCTTACCTGGTCTGAAATGAGTGTGAAAACACATACACACAAATAAGCCAAACTTGGGAAGTAGCGATTTGCGACATATTTGCGACAGTCAATTAGCTCGCGCCTTACCTGGTCCGAAATGAGAGTGTCTTTGAGTCCTCGCCGCACCAAGTTCTTAACAAACTGACATGCACAGTGGGATGATGAAGATGTGTTAAGCCAAAGGCAATGATAGGCAATGGGAGACTGTGGGGGAGAGTGTGATGGTTTATGTATGACATTTTATGGCAAGGTGTAACTTTGCCTATAAAATCCATTTTTAAGGCTTTCAAGCCAATTGGATAGCGCCAAAGAATACACACACACGCACACGGACACACGTGCACATTAGCATCCACGAAAGTACAGGTCAGCACATAAACGAAATGCTGAGAATTATAAAAAAATATTGCCAATGTCTGCACATATACTGAACAAGCGACCAACACACACACACACACAGACACAGACACAGACACAGACACAGACACCGACACAGACACAGACACAGACACAGACACAGACACAGACACAGACACAGACACATACACAGACACAGACACAGACGCAGACATACACACACACACACA
>NW_014039221.1:0-2246 GCF_001186125.1 Sphaeroforma arctica JP610 | reverse complement strand
CAGACATACCTCTGGGAACTGTAAGAAGTCGTCTCCAGGGCCAGCACCCTTCTTGAACAGACGTCGCAGCTTTCCGTTCTGCATTGCGGTGGTGACGTAGTTGCGCACGTGGTACTCGTCTTCTGACAGCAACCGCTCGACTATGGCTAAGAGCCTGTCATGCTGGATGGTGTCAAAGGCTGCCTTGACATCCACTGTCACCATGTACACTGGGCTGAGAACATGTGCATAGCATGGCGAATGGTTTAGCCTGTGAACATGTGCATAGCATGGTAAATGATTTAGCTTGTGGACATTTGCATAGTATGGTGAATGTTTTAGCCTGTTAACATGTGCATAGCATGGTGAATGGTTTAGCCTGTGAAAATGTGCGTAGCATGGTGAATGGTTTAGCCTGTGAACATGTGCAGAGCATGGTGTATGGTTTAGCCTGTGGATATATGCATAGCATGGTGAATAGTTAAGCCTGTTGACACGTGCATAGTATGGTGAATGGTTTAGCCTGCGAACATGTACATAGCATAGTGAATAGTTTAGCTTGTGAACATGTGCATAGCATGGTGATGGTCTAGTCTGTGAACATGTGCATAGCATGGTGAATGGTTTAGGTTGAAAGCTCTTGTCCAAAAATATATTGGACTATTATTGAATTGTCACTGTGGTGCAGAGTGAGACGGTATAGCAACGCCTTTGGCTTAGTCTTGGCGGATGGTGTCGTGGGTTACCATGGCAACTGTCAGTGGTGTTTGAAGGGCTAGTCTGTGACAGTAGACGTGCCTTGTTGATTTGATGCGATATCTAATCAAAGAGACGGAGGTCGGTATTGATACCCTGGACAACCCTGAACCCACCCCTCAAATAAAAATTAGGACATAAACAGTCCACTTCAGCAGCTATTTGGGTGCCATTTGTGGTACGGTTTGTGCGTATACATTTGGGCCCTTTGAGTGGTCTGTGCAATGGTACCTACTTGCGCGGCTTAGCAGTCTTCTTCCACCTCTTGATAAACGGACTGAGGATGTCGTAGATCCCCGCCAGATTGTTGACACTTGACGTGACACCATGCGTGACACCTTCCTTCCCACCACCGCTCCGGTCGAGACGGCGCTCCTGTGGTGTGTATTCAACACAAGTGAAACATAAGGCAACTCGATGTCACAGAGAGAGATACGGCCGATGTACTATCAGTTCAACAAGAGTGAAACATAAGGCAACTCAATGACACAGGGAGAGATACCGAAAGTGTGAACAGCCACTGCACGTGCTCAGAAGACAGGCACACGAAAGTGTGAACAGCCACTGCAAGTGCTCAGAAGACAGGCACACGAAAGTGTGAACAGCCACTGCAAGTGCTCAGAAGACAGGCACACGAAAGTGTGAACAGCCACTGCAAGTGCTCAGAAGACAGGCACACGAAAGTGTGAACAGCCACTGCAAGTGCTCAGAAGACAGGCACACGAAAGTGTCAACAGCCACTGCAAATGCTCAGCAGACACGAACAGTGCAACACGGGGAGGATCAAGGAGAGACTAATGGGTGTAGGGAAACGGATGGGGCAAACACTCCAACCATAAACCAAGTTAAGAATTATATATATATAGAAGGTACACACAATTGTATGGACAGACGGCGCAAATACCCTAAGCATAAACCACGTTTTAGACCTACACATACAGAGGGTACACACAATTATATGGACCAAGACAGCATAAGTACCCTAAGCATAAAGCATGTGTAGACCTATATATACGCAATCACGTCGCACAGTCACAGACACCGATTTTAGGGTTCAATTAAACCCTAAAACATAAATCCATAGAACAAATACAAAAGTATATCCAAACAGAAAAGCTAATGATTCATAGCGAGTGTGCGAACCGAATATTCAATCCACGAGAGAATACATGCTAATTCATAACTACAGGTTTGTGATAAGTATTGGCCTTTGATTCGATAACTGCACATGGATGTGTACATATAATTAACGAAGCAAACACGTAGGATAGTTGCAATGGATACAAGAGGGAATCGCACTAGAAGGGCCGTTCTATATGTACGTCCATCTCAGTAGATGGAGTTTCGGTACCTTTTCAAACGTCAGCACTTGGAACAAGTTCTTGAGGCAGTCATTGGTGGACGGTTGGTGAAAGTTCCCCTGGAAATTAGGTAAAAGTGCATACGAATGAACAGTAGCTAATTGTGCATATATATAAACTGCACATTGGCTCAATGGGAATATATATATG
>NW_014039222.1:0-16944 GCF_001186125.1 Sphaeroforma arctica JP610 | reverse complement strand
TTTGTGTCCAAACGCCTGAGTATTTGGGCCACAGGTTTTGGGAGCTGTGGAACGTAAACACAGAGACATCAACGAAGGTGTAAGGAAAATCTGCGAGTCACTTCCCACGGCATGGGACGTTAAGCTGCCATCCTCACGCCGGCACAAGACTGCCCCATTTAGTGCGTATTTCGGAAGAAGGTATGTTCCGTTCGCAGATTTTAACGACGACCTGCCAGATAGCCAGCCAGTCACCAACGAAACGTGGGCCCATCGCATGGATAGGTTACACGGTACTATTTTGCCGATGATACACAAGGTCACTCTCAAGTACACAGACTCGCTGGCGAAGCAGTTCGATAGACTCTATGCGTACGACTTAATCTCGTTCCAGGAAGGTGATGTGGTTATGATAAAGACGAAGGACCGAACGACAAAGGCAATGCGTCCAATGGTTGGTCCTTACGTAGTCAAGCAACAACAGGGTCAAGGATATATCTTGGCGAACAAAGAAGGCACCACCCCAAGCACGTTCAAGGGCAAGCCGGTCAGAGTGGAACTGTTGCGTTTAGTACATAGAGCAACGGAACCACCGCTGGCGAACGAAATGTGGCAAGAACAGGGTTCGGCTTTCAGGCACATCATCCGACATCGCCAGAACGACCACTCTGGCGTCACAGAGTACTTAGTTCGGTGGAAGGAAGGCAATCCCACATGGGAGACATCAGAAGCCTTCGACGATCCGAATGACATTGCGGCATACCATAAGGCGGATCAAACCAGGAAGAAAAGAATAGAGTTGCAGAATCCAGGTATGTAATAGCTTCGGACCCTACTAAACCTAATTTTATTACATTATTTTGTTTCAGCAAGGAAAGCTCAAGCCAGTTTATAGGTCGGTTATGCCCTAAAGTGTTCTATTCTCCAGGCACAACGAATAGTCTCTAGCTCGAGCAGACTTAATTGCGAGCACCCCACCTCAGAGGTGATGAGCCAGCTTATGGGTCGTCTTAAACCTAAAATGTTCCCATAAGCAAGGCGCCCCGAGTTTCGTCGCATAGCCAGTGTTCCGGTCGACAAGGACCGTTATTCCAAATTTCAAACGTTACGCACTGTTGCTTCGGGCACAGCTTTAATCCGCGACAGGCGGACATGATCTACTCGACATCAAAGACACTCTCCCATCACCCGTAATGCTCAAGCTTGGGTGGAGTGTAGTAAAACTCCTTGATAGGATATATAGGGTTAGGATTAGAATAAACCTGATTAGCAGGTTTTAGTTCCATAGAGTCGCACATGGTGAGACTCTACGGAACTCATGTAAACAGTCAAATGACTGAATAAAGATACCGCACCGAGGCTCACTGAGCCTCAGTAGGTTTTAGAACCGTAATTGACGTGTTTACTACACTGTTCAGCTTCACAGATATCTTATTTGTATTGCTAAAGAGTGCTAAAACCAAACACATGCCTGCCGTGAGTGATATTAAACTTACCGTTGAATATTTTTCAGTGCTCTCCAGGGAGCACTGTGCGAACTCATATGGATGTGTCCGATGATGACGAAGAAGAGGACGAGCCAATTGGCATCCATGAGAGTGATTCTTCGGATGCATCTGGACCCATCAAGCGAGTTCGCCGTTCTCCTATGTAAATAAGAAACCCGAGAGAAAGAAGATGAAAATTTAAAAAAGTAAATAAACTGAACAGGGACCAGAACCCGGGTCGCACACATGCAGATCGACTTCCAAAAAGCGTGGGTGAATCTCTCCAATCAGCTTTACCCGATAGTATGCAAGAGGTCCAACGTGGGTTGCGGGAGAGTATACAAGAAGTCATTCGCGTTATGCAGCCATCAGTAATCATTAAGGTATATGCTGTGTGTTGGAGTTCGGGGTGGGGACTAATAGTAAAGTGCTAGTGTATCTAAAGTATGGTGCATTCGAATGAATTTATTTATGATCTCACCCTCAGTTATATACTGATGGTGTTTGTACTAGAGTTCAACCACTTGGGTTGGCCAGGGTAAAAACTCATATGATCAGTATGAAAAACCTTATGCAGAACACTTTAGCACTCGGATATATTTTCTAGAAATAAATATATCATACCCGTATCCTATAAATAGAAAAATATGAGAAGAAGTCTCAAATTACTCTTACGTTCCCTCAGGCTGACCCACCTATACTAATATTAATTTGAGAACAAGTCCCAAATTACTCTCGGGCTGACGATGTACAACGTTATTAACTTATATAGAAATACGCGTCCTACTGCAGTTTCTCACTCCCCCTCAATTTTACAATCAAGGGCTGAAGGCTAAAGGCTGAAGGCTGAAGACCTAGATTGTGAAATTGTTGACTCTCACACTTCTGTAGATGGGTTGGGAATTAGAGCTGTTGAGTATAGACTCGATGACAACTGATGAAAACGTTGACTCGTTGGGACTGTTGTCTCGATGAAATTGCCGAAAACGTTGACTTTCTGAAGAGTAGACTCCTGTACAGTGCAGGCTTCACGACAGGGCGTGGATAATCTTCTGTATGGGGACAGGCGTCACAATGTCGCAGGTAAATTTACTCATGAGATTTTCTTGAAAAAAATATTGCTTTCAGAAGCGGTGTCGAGTGTCGAGTGTCGACTGTGGCGTGGATGCTGGGGGACAGCTCCCTTCTGCGTTGTGGCATAGTAGTGTCTTATTTGTTGTCGTTTGGTCGTTGTCGTAAATTCGCTAGCTGCTGAAGCTACGAAGACTGGTGACGAATATCCGAAAAATAAAAAAAAGAACCGTGTTGCAAAATATTTGCAACAGGATCCAAAAAAAAAATCTCAAAAATCATCGAAATTCTAGCAAGTCAAAATTCGACGAAATTAAAATTCGCACAAAAAAAAACTCTCGGGCTGACGACGTACAACGTTATTAACGTATATAGAAATACGCCTCCTACTGTAGTCTCTCACTGTGTGCTATATATAACACTACTTGCTTCATATATATCCATATGTTCTATTTTTATATGTATTTAATACTATTGTGTGTCATATTTTAATTTATTTTTTATTCACTAAACCTACAGGCTCCAACATACAAGCAGGCAACACATTTGGATCCTGGCAAAACCTCAGTTTGTAGTAAGTATGCGCTTAAGATGACTGTATCTCAACGTTCTCCCTCAATAGAGAAGGAGACGTTGTTCTTTTATTAGGAAACGTAAAAATCATGACTCCTCTCAATATGAGTCATGAGTCATGTGCTGATTCTAAAAATCAACAGGCCTAAGTTCATCGGATCATTCTGATAAACTATAATAAACTGTAATAAACTGTAATAATCTTAAGTTTAACTCTACCTAGTGTATTCCGACCACAAGTTGAGGAATGGACTATGTTTAGAATGCTACTATCAGTAGCCTCACCATCAACACATCATGAAAAAGGAAATGCGTGCATTGTTCAAAGTGAATCCATAATAACGGACTTTTTTGGCTTCGTACAACTTAGAACAACATACTGTTGGTGAAGTGTTCATTGACGATTTCGAACAAGAATATAACGATTTCTATGAGATAGATTGAAATGCAGACGTCATAATAGCACACAAGAAGAAAATACAACATACGACTAACTACGGACAATGAAATAGAATCAAATACATATTCATCAGTTTCTAGAAGTGAGTAGATAGATACTAAATACAACATACATCTAGATACGTGCACATAATATCCTACTTCCCCTTTCGGGGATGGTCGTAGAGAGCTTCCGGAAGGATGTAGTACAGCCAAAGACGAGTAAACAAAAAGCGCAATCGGAAAGTTCATATTACACGAAATCTTATATATGCGGAGAAATCGATGGACCGGCAATCACTCAACAGATTCACCATGCTCAGAGACCTCATCAAATGTTGGAAATATTCTGGAATCTTATTTGTCAATTGTTGATGTATATACTTTACAAATAAGAGTCCAGAATATTACCAACATTTGATGAGGTCTCTGAGCGCGGTGAATATTCTCATTTAAACATTCGTATGGTGGCCTCCGGGACCATGTACGTGGTACATCTGTGTGATTGCATTACTCAATGTGTATAGCTTGTTGGTTGTGTCATCTACTATCATAGCTGTTATTGACAACATTTGTGATAAGCGATGTTGATGTACTAACGCGCTACATATATTGCACGTTCCGACGCACCCTTCATACTCACACATGTTATAAGAATGAATTAATACACTATCAAGAGTGTACAATATTATTTATATAAAGTTAAAACTGTATAGGTTTGATGTAATATATATATTGATAAGTTGTGCCATATATTTGCGAGTAATATTTTGCGCGCCCAAAAAGGGTAGAGAAATTCCTGGAATTGAAAGCACAATTATCCTTCTAAAATGAAATAGAGGTGTGACCCTCTTTTTCATTTATTGCATAAGTATTACATAATTCGATTCAACAACCAATTTTATGGAGGTAAAACACGAATTTTAAAGTTGCCAAACATGTCATTTAAAAAATTTGAAAAAGTATATGTGTAAAAATTGTCGTAGTATTTTCTGAGAATTTCAAATTTTCACGAAATACTACGTAGGGAATATCAAATACAAGATTTAGTCACCGGAGTAAGATTCTTTACTCCGCCCAGAACTTCTGTCACAAATTTAATGTTAGCAAAACCGGCCTAATAGATTAATGACAGAACGGATGGCTCCACATATGAATATGTCTGAACTCGACACACACAGCCTAGCTGTAGGGTCACAGTCAGATCTAGACATGCTGCGTGCAGCAGTAGGATCCACTTTGAAAGTTGCCAAACATTTCATTTAAAAAAATTGAAAATAGGAAGTGTAAAAATTGTCGTAGTATTTCTGATATTTTCAAATTTTCACGAAATACTACATCGGAAATATCAAATTGTTGAACTGTCATCTAATAGAGAGCTATAAGATGTTAAAAGTGAGAAGTTATTTATTATGTGATGTTGGCTAGGGTATTTATACTACTTATTTGTAGCATGAATAGTTCATGACCAAGGGAAAAGGCTCTGTGAGGAAAACCCCATCTACATAAAATATTGTACTGATCCTAATTTGATGCTCGGATACTTATAGATGATTCCCATTGGCGGCTTAGACTCTTATAACAAAATTTAGTCACCGGAATAAGATGCTTTACTCCACCCAGAAATTCTTTGTCACAACTTTATAAAGTTGGCAAAGACGGCTTACTACGACACACACAGCCTAGCTGTAGAGTCACCGTTAGATATAGACACGCTTAGTGTAGTAGTAGGATCATAATTGAATAGAGATTCACCAGAACTCGATACGCTCAGCCCGTTAGTGGAATCACAGTTGGAATACACTCAGCCTACCTATAGAATCACACTACAGCAATCGACGTTGGACACGCAGGACACTATAGTGTCACCAAGTCCTCATCTCGAATCTCCAAAGAGTACCGGAACAAAAATAGATACGCTAGACTTGGACCTAGACTTTACGCCTGATCAGATATCAGGAGCATAATCTGAGATATAAAGTACTTCGACCTATACATGACGAGCAAGAAGTGAGGACAAAAAAGCCAGACTACTCTGACTTTGTATCGCAAAGGTGTATTGGAGCGTATCAGATGAATGCAAGTGGAAATGAATCCTGAAAGGCGGCATTGTTATAGATACTCAAAAGGATTATGGTGGCAAACATTATGCGTAGGCGTGTTCTAGAGTTAACTTCGATTGTAATTTTAGGGACTGTACAAAGGCGAGGAAAAGGAGGTCTGAGGAGGTGCTTCTTCTAAATGAATGGCACGTGAGATTTTGGATTCACCTGAGCACTAACGGAAGATACCTCTCATACGTAACAAGATGGCATCCACTGGAAAGTTTATGGACGCGTATAGTGAATAACAATAAAAAGGCGGTAGACAGGGATTCGGAGGAAGTAAACACAGTCATTCTGAGAAAGAAAGCCAATTTGGTCGCTATGCTTATAGCTATCGCAAATTTTATTACGGACAAAGGTGATTTGCAATTCATCATGGATATACCGTGCAATTTGCAGCTTTGATGTATGGAAAGATGCAACTGGAGTTAGCTACTTGGGCTCTATAATACATTGGACGGTTCCAAACAAATCAAAGAAATCCGTGTATCAAATACGAGTATCTGTGTTTAAGAGGCTGAAGGTGATTGTGGGATCACATACATGTGATATCGTTTTCTTCAACAAGTCGAAAATACAGTGTCCAGAGTTGAAAAAGATGATAAACTTCAATCATTCACAGCGCAACACTCGACAACGCATCGAATCTACACAAGGCAATGAAAACTTGTTCCAATGTAGTTTTAAGATGTCAAGAACATTGCATTGCACTGGTTCTCAAACAAGCTATTGGCGGATCATTGGTTTCAGCCACTGACAAGATGAGAGAAGTTATCGACGAGAAAAGGACGGTCTGCATACTGCGAGTCTTAAAAAACAACTTAATATCCTGGGGATACTTTTAGATGTAGATCTACAAAAAGCCATGTACGATGTGAATGAGCCAGCCTATGACTCTATACCAATATCTGATATGGTTAATTTTTGTGCGAATGGTTTTAGGGGTTAGGATGTTGGTCTAGAGTATGTACGGAAAACCCGAGACTTGACTGTTATTTCGGTAAAGATACCATCCATCCGGCGTGAAGTCAAATATAGACGTAGATGTTCAAAGAAAAAGAAATCTAAAGCAAGTCAGAGTCTTCAAAAGATTCAAAGCGTCACGATGGATTCCATCAGTCTCAATGACATGTAACAAATAGAAATCTAATTTCACAGTATGCTGGTACCAAAAGTCAACGCCCGTGAGAAATAAATTCAAGTTCAAGAAAATGTGTTGAATCGTATGAGATATCAGTACTTTGAACAGCTGCAGGCCACTCACCGGGCATCTCTTCTTTCGCAGGATTTGAAAAAGGAAATTGAGATATTGAAATAACAAAAGTCGAATCTGTACAAGGTTTTATCGCACAAATCGTCTGATCTGGCCGCTGTCAAGAAGGGTCTGAAAGATACAAAAGAAGAGCTCGCTACAATTGAGCCCGCTATCATTTACAAGTTTCATGACGAGGTTAAATTTAAAACCGACAATCTCACTTTTTCTCGGGCCCAGGACAGGGATCAATACATCGAGCACCTTATGAAAATCAAGCTCTACAACTTTCTCGAAACAAAGATATCGCAGATGAGCAAGAAGGCTATTGAAATCATTGAAATGGATGCTTCGGAGGAGATCGCGGTGACTCGCAATGTTTTCAAGAGTCGCCGATGCATTGGCATTATTGAGGAATGAATAGCATCAATGTAAACGATAGTTGACTTAGCATTAAAGACCACCTAACATGCATATATATATATATATATATATACATATATATATAATGATCATATATCATATATAATCTTATGTCTATATAACGAGGTTCAACATGTTAATGAGTATAGTGCTCCAGGTAGTGGTGGACGTGTATAAGTTGTGTTTGCTGTGTGCAAGGAATGGGTGGCTGATTTACCGGTAAGGATGCAGCTTTGCAGCTTGAACACAGAGCGATCCTGATATTGAAGTATCTCCTTCCCGGAAACATACTCCCATTTGATCTCGTACCTGAGTATCCTCATCCGCATTAACAGCCGAGAATATGAACTGAGCACACGGTCCGTATAAGGTGGCAAGCAAGAATATAAAAAGAAGAGATCTCAGCAGTATTTTGTTGTAGAGTTTGTGAGTAGCTTATAAGATACGACCAGAAGAAACAATAGACCTCTTCTCAAGTAAGATTGACTATATTTTGATTTATTTTGCCTTTCATGAGATTGCGAAAGCTTTTCGTTATGTCTGCAAACTGAGGTATGTGGTCTCGCATGCAATTTGCTAGACCGACTGCTCGATGTATGCCACGTTCGGTTCTTGGTAAAGGCCAGTCAATCATGCGTTTCTGTTTCTCTGGGTCTGTTTTGAGCCCTTTGGTAGCCCCTTTGACGCCTAATATATTGACTGTCTTGAATGTAAACGCACACTTGTGATTTAGCCTGAAGTTGGCAGCATTAAGTCTTTTGATGACTTCCCGTACTGTTTGTCTATGTTCTTCTTCTGTCATACTCGCGATGACTATGTCATCTGCATATACTTGTACCCCTTTAATGTCAATGAGGAGGTTGGCCATCACTCTTTGGAATTGTGCTGTTAGCGAGTGTAGTCCAAATGGAGCTGACTTGAATGAGTATTGCGCTCCTCTCCATGAAAATGTGAAGAAGTGTTGGCTATTCTCATGTACTTTAAAGTGGTGAAAGCCTCCTGTTTAGTCCAGTTTGGAAAATAATTGCGCACCTTGTAGGTTGTGGAGTACTTCCTTTATTTTGGTAACACGAATTTGTCTTGTTCATGTTTATAGTTTACTTCCCTTAAGTCTAAACATGTGTGTACCTTCTTTAACAGACCTGTCTGTTCAAATTCTCCTGTGGATAGTAGTGGCAGGTTCACCTGTGTGGATGTTGTTCTCTTGTATATATGTCCATCTCTGACCCATTTCTGAGCATTTTCATCTGTTTGTGGTATGTATTTGTGTGGACCAATATTCACTTTAGCATGACGAATGTAACCTATTGACTTGGTATCTCTACCACTGAGCCCGGTAGGTTGCAGTGTACATCTGGTGGAATCTGACCAATTTGTTCTAACAAGTCGGAGAGTGTTTCTCTGAATCCTTCTTGTTCATGTTCAGGGTCCTCTTCATGTGGTGTAAGAAGTGATATTTATTTGGCATCTGTTGGTATTAGTGGGTTGATTATCCCTGCTAAGTATATGCCTAAGTATGTTAGAATGTCCATTCCTAATAAGATTGGTGATTTCTTGTCTGGGAGGTCAAGTACCTCGAAGCAGTTTGATGTTTTTCTGCCTCCGTAGTTTATATTACATACTTCTGTGGAGCCAGTGCGTTGTACTCTTGTATCTGATTGTGCGAGTTTTATGTATCCAGATTGTGCTTTTTCAGATAAGTATAGTTCGGTTACTACACTTCGGTCCATACAAGAGCGTTATGCCCCTGAGTCTACTAGTGCATTGTACGTGGTGCCATTGATTTGTATGTCTATGTGCAATCTTTGGTCTCGTGGATTCGGAAGTAAAGAAGTGGGTGTGTAATCAATATCATTCGCATTTATTTACAACATTTCTTCATCAGTGTGTGCATTCACAATGTCTACCTTGTCTATCATGTTAGCCTCCGACCACCAAGCTCGACCACCAAGCTTTTCATAGATCTTCATTCATCTCTTGCACCTTATTACCATTTGTAATGACCAACTGGTCAACATGGACGGTTTTGTTTTGTTGCGCTTTTCGTGCTTCTGCCTTTAGACGGTTGATTGCCGCTTTGTTGGGGCACTTGCTGAACGCATGTTGTGAAGGATTTATACCACAGTGTGGGCAAGGTCGTAGTCCTCGCGGTGATGGGGTGTCAGTGGCCTGTCCTATGGGACGACCTCTTCCGTGCCCCCCTGGTGGACCTACACCCCTTGGTGGGCCTCCCCCTCTTGGTGGTCCCCCCCCCCTTTGGGTAGACCCCCTGGAGGTATGTCCAGTTTTGGGCGAGTGGCTCGTGGTTCAGGAACAGTTGTATTCTTCGCTCGCTTGTTTTCACGCTTGCGATTAGCTTGTAGTATTGTTCCCTGTTTGATCATGTCTTCAGTGAGTTCATGAAATATCTTCTCTGAGATGTCAGATAAGTGTCCACTACTACCGTCTGGTATTGTCTGAGCTTTGATCAACTTGTCTGTTTCTGCTTGCAAATTGTACATGGCTAGTACTTGGTAACGTGATGCTTTGAGGAGTTGCCAATTGATGGCCTCTCTCTCCGTGCCCTTGAAACGCTTCCCCAACTCAAACATTGTGCGACGCAACCGTGCTGCGCGTACTTTGACATTCATACGAGTGTCATAGAAGTCGTTGAGCCACTTCTCTAGTAGATAGTCTACTGGAGTGCGACGTAGGTTGTCAATGATATCAATATGTTGTAGTCTTCAACATCAGTGAAGTCTTGCAAAAGCCTTTTGGTACTACGTATATTGTTGAGTGCAGTGCGCGATACTTCAGTTGTATCTGTCTGTCTGAGCAGCTCTTGTACTAGTGAGAGGTACTGTATCAATGGCATGTGTGTGCTCGCAAACAAGTCTTTGGCTACAGATACAAACTCAATTGTATCACGACAGTCAGCCAAACTGACATACTTGGCTACTGGCCACTTCGGGAACTCTCTCATCTTGAACAGTTTGTTCAGTTCTGGTTCTGAAGCTTTGTCCCCTTCGTGAGACCTAATTAGAGTTAACTCGCTCATAAAGCCACTGATCGCAATGCACTCATCGTGATCACTTTTGTCACAGTTCTTCATAGTTTTATTGTATAGCTCTACTAACCACTCATATATTACTGGAGTTAATCGCTTGGGTTGTTGTTCATGGACTGCTTTGCGTAGTTTGTGGAATGCTCTGATGTCAATGGGATCGTCCGCTACTTGCGCGTACAGCTTGTCTACTAGTATATATACAATGTAGAAGTTGAGTTCATAGGTGGTCTTGTCTAAGACTATGTTGTACTTACTCATAGCTGGATCCATTGAAGCTCTTGCCGGTGTGGACTCATCGTCCATGTGCATCGCACTATCCCCATTGTGTGGGGGTAGATGTGCGTGACGATGCTTGCGAAACTGGCATTGTGCTGGACGTGTCGTGGTTGTACAACTTATGTTGCCTCTAGTCTGTGTTCTACTTGAACTTGTGTGCGTAGGTTTCGTCGTGCTGCAAGTGTCCTCTGATATGGAGCAGAAGTCATTGACTATGCTATGTGTGGGACTTTTATTGTTGTATCAGACTGCGTAGTTGCATCGTGTGGTTTAAGTAAAATCGATTGATTACCTTTGTTTGTGCTTCCTTGTAGTGTCAAGTAGTGAAGCTATGTGTGGTGTCTTGCCCTTGGTCTGCTCAACTCAACGTTCTTTGCAATATCTGGGTTTATATTGGGAGTTTTTGGTTTAGGTGGATAAACTTGGGTTTATCCTGGTTTATTTGTGTACTTGAGATAAACTTGGTTTCTTGTGTACACTCAGTTTGCTGTATGTGTAACCTTTGATTTATGGTTTTTATTAATTTTAATTTATAAAACGTGTGGCAATGTGGTTGTGTCTTTTGGCACTGTACCGAACTTCTTATATATGTATATATATTATTTGGTCCACTTTATTGAACTTTTGTGTGCTGGAAGTTTTGTCTTTTTCGAGTCTGGACCGAACTTCTAGTTCTGTATGACTTGTTGTGTGAGTAGGATATATAGTTGTAACTGTTTCTCGCGGTTGTATACGATTGCAGTTCGCCACCTGTGCATACGCACAATTTAGCGTACACCTACGTTGATAGTATATTGCGTGTTACGTAGTGTTTTAAGGAAGAGATCTGAGTATGTCTGCTTCACACTTTTTGCGTGCAATTTGTATTTGCAATGCTGTACACGCAATATGCTGGCTCCGTGTCATTAGATGTGTGCATTAGCAATGGAGTCTTGCTATTTTGCTTTTGTTTGTATGTGTAATGGAGTGTTACAGTGTAATGTAGTATTATAATGTTCTTGTGCGTGTGTTGCACTCTTCCATGTGAATTTGAGGCGAAATGTCAGATTGCAAGTCCCTGTTCTGGTAGAATCTAAGTGTGTAGTCTCTGTCGTTGAGACGTGATCGTTTATGGAGCTCTATATGTGGCCTATGATCTGTAATTTTCCGGTTTGTGTTCTTGTCTCAGGTTTAAATATGTTTGAGTGTCAATTTATGTGCACCTGTCTCAATTTACTGATTTATCCGTGTAGGTAAAGTTATTGTCTTGTACTTCTAGTGATTCTAACGGTTTATGTACAGTTCTAACTCTCATTTGTTGCGTGTAGTGTAGTATGCCTTTAGTCAGCTTAAACGTGTTGTTTTAGTGCTTTGTGCGGGACAATATTTTTATGTTTTCACTACTTGCAATGGCATCAGCAAGGGCATCAGAAGTTTGTGTGCTCCATCTGCCGTGTTTATTGTTTCGTATACCTCTATTGGTATGTTTGTTTACGTTCTCCCTCTTCGAGAATGTTGTATTCCCTCTGGAGTTGAAGATCTTTCTGTATATTGAGTTAGTAATGTTGATATTTGAGTAATTTAAGTAATCCTACTTCTGGAGTTGAGGAGGTTTAACTCTGACCAGTTGGTCTGTTGTAATCTCTTTTTGAGTATACTTGGTTTTGTTTTTGGCACTATTATACTTGCCTTATGTTTCTTTGTCCACCTTGTGGTTAGCAAGTGTGTGTCACTGTTTTAAGTCTGTGATTTGTATCTGATTTGGTGATTTATCTTTCAAATGCTTGTGCAGTTGTGCTGTCTCTATATGTTGCATCTGATTTGAGCCGCTCTTACGTGGTCCACTTGTTTCTGTGTGTACTCATATGTAATCATTTTTGCTTGTACCCTTTAATAGACTAACTCCTCGATTTACTGTCTGTGTTGCGCATCTAATGGTGCTTATATTCTTATCAGATGTCCCTAGGATTAGTGTGTGTTTCTACGTTATGTTTGTTCATCGCTTCTGTTTCTTGCCACACTTGATTTTAGTATCTATAGTGATTTACTAGTACTTGTGTATGCCCAATCTATAGTAATTTACTGGTACTCATGTATGGTAATTCTGTCCATTCGTTATCTTGTGGATGCTATTGATTCTGGACTGGTAATTGTCGTATTTGTTTTGTCTTTACCGAATTTGCTAGAAACTTGTTTGTGTAGGCATAAACTATTGGTTGGTCTACGTCTATTACCGTCATTGTTTCAGTCATCTGGATGTAGAAGTTTTCTGCACCACAATTTTACGATCAGAAAAGGAGTTACCACAATGACACTTTTGTAAATTTTTCACTTCCCAACAACGATAACACGCTCACTGTAACAGGTTCACTTGTCGTACCCAAGGAGTGACCTAGGTGAACTTATCTCTGGGGTCACCTAGGCTTATTCACCAAACAAATAAAGACACTTGTTGGTTGGTTCAGACTTGCTGTTTTCTTATTTTGAGGATTTTCCTCGTTTCTCTCCCTTGTCAGGTATATATTTTTGAGCTCTTCTTGGTCTTGTGTCTCGGAAGTTTGGTTCCCTTTCCGTAGGGTGAAGAGTCTTGTAGTCCTACTTTATTGATCTTGATATCTTCTGTGTCCAGGGAGGCTACTTCTAGTATCACCTTTTTAGCTTGCTAAAGCACTTTGTGTTAACTAAAGCAGTGTGATAACAGGTTTCTTGCCTGCTACTTGACTTAGCGTAGTAAGGATATTGTTAAAAATGTAGAGTTTGAGAGTAGCTTGTAAGATATGCCCAGAAGAAACAATAGACCTCTTCTCAAGTGCGAATCCTACAGCCAGGTAAAAGTCCTAGGCTGAAGAACTCGCATTGAGTCTTTATTTGTGTTTAGTATTATCTACACTAGACTCGATATTTACTTAAGTGTTTCTCTCACACGTGGGAGTTCCGGTATCATCTACCGGTAATCCCGCTATATTTCTGATCACCCTATCATCAGAAATATTGGATCCTAGATCCAAAACTCAGTATTTGATAATCCTGGGTTTCGAGTTTAGGATTGGCTGATAATCTGGCCCCTGGATGCTACATTGGTGGACATTGTCCAATTTATAGATTAGTGTGCTATGCCTAGAATGCCTCGTGTCACAGCTCACAGTATATCTACATATCGACAAGTTTATCAGTCTCGTCGACAAAGTCGCTAGGTCGATAATGTGGTACAAATGGGTCGTTCAAATGCAGTTCATTGATAAGAGTATCACTCGTGACCCTTCAAATTGTTGATTTTTAAAAGCTTCTGCAACTTGTGGTCAGGAATATAGGATTAGGGTTACTAGGTTTATTTTGATAGATTTTGTAAACTAGGTTTAGGGTTTATTTGATCAATATTTCTGATCAAATAAACCCATGGTTTTATGAACCAAAGATATTCAATAAATAACCAACGACTAACCTCTGTAGAGGGGAGTACGTTGAGATATAGTTATCGAAGCGTGTTTTACTACATATTTAACTAGCTGATAGAGCTTGGTTAGGAATTGAATATCTTAGAGAAATAAGACTAGGAATCTAGCTAGGAACCCCGGAAAGGTAGAACACGTATAGGAGGAAACAACAACGATTTTTGCTGATATATCAGAAGTAGGGCTAGGGGTGTGGTTGAACCCACCCATGGCGCTAATGGAAGGACATGGAGATAGGATATACAGCAGCGAGGCCAGTATGCCGTCAATATTGTCAGCAGTAGTGATGATAACGAAGAAGTGAGAGAGTCACAGAGAAGGAGAGACGTGACGGCTCCAACAAAGAAGCATGGAGGACCTCGAAACCAAAGGATAAACCAGGCCATACGACGAAGATTGATACGGATACAGAGAGTATTCCAGAGACAATGGTTAAATCCCGGGGAAGACAACCGGTCAGAGGATTGGCAACAGAGGCAGATACCAAAAGGAGCTCCACACATATAACAGCGACGTACTTCGGACAGGGTGAATAACAACAATGAGACCGCAAGAACATGGGGCAATGACGACATCCCGAATGGAGACATATCATCTAGCACGACGTCGGGGGACCCGCAGATTCATATGGTGTCAGAAGAGGGAAGCATAACACCACCACCGAATGCTACAGAGGTCCATACCAATTATATTCTTCATAGTGAGTACGGGACGCCAGAGTCGATAACCTCACAGCCGAACAGGGACTATTGGTCGTCAACAGAATCACAGCAATAGAACATCAGGGAGTCGAATAAAAATTTGACTTTATTATTTAGCGACTCGTCGAGTAGGGTATTAGCTATCCGCGATCCCTTTATCAGTACCGATAATAGGGGTTATCGGGTGTCAGGCACAGGCACCCCCCGGCTTACGACATATACCACGTTGTCATAATTATCGGAACAATAATCATCCCCCATCCGACACCATGGGCAATAGGGGATGCCCAATAGATCAGACGAGAGCACCGCGAGAGGCACAGCCGGTTCATCAAGGAGGAGGCAGACTGCAGTCATCGGAGACAACACAGACGACAACAGACATATCATCTAGCACGACGTCGGGGGACCCGCATATTCATATAGTGTCAGAAGAGGGAAGCATAACACCACCACCGAATGCTACAGAGGTCCATACCAATTATATTCTTCATAGTGAGTACGGGACGCCAGAGTCGATAACCTCACAGCCGAACAGGGACAATTGGTCGTCAACAGAATCACAGCAATAGAACATCACGGAGTCGGATAAAGATTTGACTTTATTGTTTAGCGACTCGTCGAGTAGGGTATTAGCTATCCGCGATCCCTTTATCAGTACCGATAATAGGGGCTATATTCTGTTACAGTTGAACGGACGTACGTTCTGGGTACTAGTTGATACCGGAGCGAACAGAAGTTGCATCTCAATGACATCCGTAGATCTCCTTAACCGGCCCGTCATCCCAGCACCACCGGGGTCATATGTATATTGGCAGATAAGGCGGTGTGTACCCCGCGCCTAGGTACGACGGAGGTCTTACCACTCAGGGATCATCAGAGTTGATGAACATACCGGAGGGTATTGATATAATATTAGGTCTTGATATTATGCCTGGATTGGGGTTATACTTGGAAGGAATATAACCCCCTCTGGTACCAATCGATCCTACGGAACTCGGCGAGTTATTGACAACACTTCCACGCCACCAGGCTCCAAATACTACGGAGCCTGCCAAGGTACGGGACCGCCTACGGTCAGAACTCGACGATAACGCGGCAAAAGCGGACAGCGCCCGTTACCGCCTTGCAGGCAGTGAAGTGGCTATTCCGGTCACGAGGAACCAAGCGATGAGTACGCGACGATCTATTCGTAATTTTGTGTCGGACAGATGGCTTCCATATGTTGAGGAGCAGGTGCAGAAATGGCTCCGGGACTCGGTGATTGATGAACGGACTACCCCTACGACAGTGAATTCGCCGTTGTTGGCTGTCCTCACTTTTGACAGCGAGGGACACGTGAAGAAGGTGCGAGTATGCATGGATATGCGCGCCGTGAATGCGTTGACCCTCGGCGATTAATTTCTGAAAGGTGCGAGTATGCATGGATATGCGCGCCGTGAATGCGTTGACCACCGGCGATTAATTTCTGATCCCCAAAGTTAATAAAACTATCTGCCGCCTAAAGAGCCGTAAGTACTACACGACGTTAGACATCTCGGCTGCTGACCGCCGGCTCCCCTCCGATTCCCAGTATTTGTTTAGCTTCACGCATGATCGCTATCAATACTCGATTACCTCAGCATCTTTTGGACTTCATGTGCTGACTCAACAGTTTCAGAGAACTCTCATCACGATTCTGGACGGACTGCCGGTCCATTATTACATAGACGACATCGTGATAGCAGGGGATGACCTCGAGGAACACATACGTATTACGAAAGAGGTGATCCAACGGTTGACTTTCCATAGTTTCAAGCTAAATGCAGCGAAGTGCCATTTTGCGGTAGCAGAAATTATGATCCTCGGGAAGAAAGTATCGGCCTAAGGAATCGACGTCGACCATGAAAAGCAAGCTAAGTTGCTAGATTGGCCGATGCCGTAACGCTATAAGGACATTGCTTCGGCACTAGGACTCGCCAATTTTCTCCACGAACATCTACCGAACTTCGCCCACATTGTGGCACCGTTAAGGGAATTCTGTAAGTTGAAACCTAACGAATCAATCGGGGACCGCTGGGAAGACAGACATACAGCAGCCTGGGTGGCTATGAAGGACGCGATCATGAACACAGCAGCTTTGAACTTCCCGGTGGACGATGTTCCGCTGAATCTAGAACCGA
>NW_014039223.1:0-16945 GCF_001186125.1 Sphaeroforma arctica JP610 | reverse complement strand
TGTGTGTGTGTGTGTGTATGTGTGTGTGTGTGTGTGTGTGTGTGTGTGTGTGTGTGTTTTAAAGCTCTCTGAATTTGAAATTATATACGGGCGTTTTATTTATTCACTTTCTGCGCAAAGTTACAGACGCGCATACATACTCAAACCGACCCCCTTTGCCACCGAATTGGCGAGAGCAAGTGGCACGGCTAGCCAAGGTAGCTATGAGAATTAAGCATATTAATGTACGCATGCTATGTAGATGACGCCGTGAAGATGATTTCTGTGATAAGCTCAGTATTTGAAGCTTTCACATTTATATAGGTAGGAGGCACCTAAAAACTAGAAACCCACCGAATGCACTCTAATTTTCAAATACATGTTAAAAAAACGTTGAGTGTAAACGTATAAAAAGTATTGGTTTTATACGTTCCAAAAAAAAGTTCATTTTTAAAAATTAAGGCTATTTTTAGTTGTTGTACAATAAGTCTTATATGTACCCGTTATATTTTTTATTAAAAGTTCAACTTTTAACGTTGGTGGGAAGACGGCATGTCCAGGCCTATTATATCGTGCCTGATTGCAGCAGGCTATATTTAGTACATATTTACCTTTTAACGTGTAGAAAAGATTGCTTGTAGCGTTAAACGTGGAACGTCTATTCTGCCGGCAATATCGTATCGAGACCTGGACTACTTGTGTAAAAGCACAAGAAGGCCCCAGGACTCAGTAATATAATATATAGGTGTTTTGAATGTACTGTATATATTTATGTAAATAAATAGCTCTTTTCTTCTCGAGTCTCGACTCTCGACTCGAGAGAATCGAGATCCACTGAAGAATTTTGGGTCTGTTTTTATTCTTTTTCTTTTGCTTATTGGTCATATATTTTGAAATATTTGTTTTGAAAACTCGCGAAAGTTTATCGCCATTTTATAAGGCCTTTTTCTTCAATATGCTTGCAAGTTTTTAAAAACCACTAAAAGCTAACTGATTTGGGTTTTATGTTTTAACAAAAATTTAAATTAAAAAATACAGTCACGGGCTCTCGGGCCGTCACGGGCTCTCGGGCAGTCACGGTTCTCTGTTAATGTCTGGGGTCGTACAGCAAGTCAGCACAAGTTCTCTCTGACGTGTCCAAATTGCCTTTTGACCGCGTTGGGCGCAAGCCTTTAGGTCTCTTGAGGCGCATCATCACCTAGAGGGCCGTGAGTACGTTTCAGTTGCGTATTTTTCATAGCCTATATACAGGCTATATGTTACCAAAATTAAATATAAAACAAACTTTCTATTTTCAAATTTAGAAGATTATGCTTTTGGAGCCTTATTTTTTATATTTGTAGATTTGAAAAAATCATTATTCCAATACATACATAGCCTTCTAAAAAAATAAAAATTAAAATATATATATATATATATATATAAATATGACATTATTTCTATGTATAAAAAAAAAATACAAATTTCATATTTATCCGGTATTTTTAAATATTTATGTACATAAAATATGTATAAAAAAATACTGTAAATATGTACATAATTTTTTTTTTAAATAAGTTTACATATATATATTTTATTTCTATAAATTTTATGTATTGGCAAGAGGTGAGAGGTTTTGTTGAGAGGGTTTAATACAATGTCGCAAATCATAAAAAAATGTTTTACAAGTAGGCATGAAGAGAAATGTCGCAATCTCAAACTTGAATTCGTATGATCAAACTGGGTAGAGAATATAATTTACGATATAAGATGAAAAACTTTGTATTTAGCTAAATTCCGTATCTAATTGATAGTAAAATCACTTTTATAGTAAATTATATTGACGGAAGAATCCGGTTCATCTTTGATAGGCTCTTTATTTACGCGATGGGTCAGTGAACAGTGATAGATTACCCCACTGCAGCACAGGGGACGATGGGCTAAAAATATCATAATTGCGCAATAGACGGTAAACTTCTATACACCTATACATCTATACATCTATACACCTAAAAACAGTAGTATAACAAGCACAGCCGGAATAGTACGTGTATGCTGAGTATATACCTCAAGTGTAGCAGTTACATACCCTATGATAGCTAACGTTTGCGGAGTCTTGTATGTATTAGCTCCCAGAGATAGCCGTTCTTGTAGTGAAAAACAAGGGACGCCTAATTTGGGTGTACGAGATTAGCAAGATTTACCTATCATATCTGTACTGTACCGCACACACGCCTATGAATACACACACACCTATGAATACAGATGCCTGCACAACACAAGAGGCGCTTGTGTAGTAGGTGAGATTCAATTACCGGTGGGTGCTCTGGAAGCACCTATATAAAGCATCTTATTTGACATATACAACAAACAAACATAGTGCTGATACGACTACTTCGTCATCATGTCGACCAATAATAGCAATGAAAAGGAGCGTCGGATACACAAGCTTATTAAGCTAGACGAGAAAACACCGATAGCGGAACGTGTGATCGACCTTAAAGATTGTACCGTGACATTTGAACTGTTAACAACGGCCGACTGGCAAAACTTGCGCATGGTAAGTACGCTATGTACGCAGTCAGCAGTACCCTTCTGTTCTGGTTTTTTTGTGTGAACTTGTGTTAGTCTGGGTTTGTGACTATCATGCTTGTAAATACGGTTGTGGTGAACCTTGTGCTGTAGTTTAACAAGCCGTATCTATTGTGTGTTGTATGTCGTACGACATATCTTGACCCAAACGCAGTCTCTTGTCTACTTTGCTTTTTATCATATAGATGTGCGTTTCTCGTGCACCATATACAGTTCTATCATGGCCAATGCATGTGTCTGTGTATGTGCACGTGTCTGTGTCTATCTATATATATATATATATATATATATTAGTATATTAGTATATTAGTATACATTATGTATATACTGTACTTGAAATCTGCGTGTGCATGTTTATTAGTATATTAAAAGAAACATACATATATACATAGCCATACTGCATATATACTGCATACAAGTATATGTAAAGGCATATAGGTCCATTCGCATGTTTTTCTGTCTGCGTGTATATTATTCATATGCGTATATATGTGTGTATGCCTGTGTGTATGCCTGTGTGTGTGTGCTTGTGTTTGTACATATATATATATATATATGTGTGTGTGTGTGTGTGTGTGTATGCCTGTGTGTGTGTGCTTGTGTTTGTACATATATATATGTGTGTGTGTGTGTGTGTGTTTATGATCTATATCTATATTTATACCTATATATATTTATACCTCTATGATCTATATTTCTATACATATATATATGTGTGTGTGTGTATGTGTGTGTGTATGTATGTATGTATGTATGTATGTATGTATATAAATAAGTATATCTATATATGTGTATGTGTGTGTATATATACAAGTATCGTTACTTATTTTGAGATCGATAGAGAATCATTTGTGCGTAGATATCTGTATATGTGTATATATATCTACGAGTAATCTACGAGGATGACTTCGCGTGATATATAACTAGTTACTTCAGTATGAACATGGTTTTACAAGTGGCCTCCCACCATTGTATCATGTATAATTGCATATGTGTGAAAAAATTAAATGGAGAACCTTGCTTCACCTGTGAGAAGTAGGCAGACAGTCACGAAATGTTCTACATCACTGTATTCAATTGTATATGTATATGTTAGGTTCAGAATGTATACATATGTGACGTTTTGCAAGTAGGTCTATTGGTGAAAACAGCCTTTCATTTTGCTTAACTTTACCTTGGTTTAACACTGTAACTTTGGACATCTTCATGTTGGCTTTCAAAATTTTAGGAATATGATATTTAGAGCTACTTGTGCCTTTCTTTATAAATGAGTCTATAGCATCTTATGTCAATGTTTCCAAAGTGCCATAACATCATTCACACAAACAATTACTGTGCTAAAGATATTTGTACATTACTTCATCATGCAAAAAGAACAAACATAAATAACAAGAGTAGGCGCGGGATATGAATATATAGTATCGTTATAAGGCCCTATGTAGTGTCCAGACTGAATTCAAATAATTTGTAATATGAATATGCAAATAGATACGTGCATGAATCCAAAGCAACAAATGCGAATATGATGTAAAAATACAAATATACATATGCAGTTATATACACTACATATACATATCCATATCCATATACATATATACTGTACATGCTACACACATATATATATACCCATATATCTATATATATGTGTGTGTCCGTGTCTGTGGTTGGGGTTGTGATAGTGATTATGATTCTTATTGTGTGTGCATATTTGTCTGTTTATTTGGCAGTTTGTATTACTACACTATATATATATATATATATGCATATACTTGTACTTATGCATATCCATGTATATAAATAAATAAATACACAAATGTATCTGTATATGTATCTGTATATAGACATATATGTACATGTACATTAATGTATATATATATATGTGTGTGTGTGTGTGTGTATATATATTTTTATGTATATATGTATGTATATATATACATATATATATATTCGTACACATACATACACGCATATATGCACGCACACATACGCGCACACACGCATACATACATAATCGCATCTCCACATCTCTATCTATATATGTCATTCACATGTACACTTTATTTTTACTTGTATATATATAAATGTATATTTTTATTTATGTGTATGTATGTTTTTATTATATATATATATATGTACGTATTTTGGTATGTTTTTATGTATTCAAATATATATAAGTATATATATATGTTTGTGTGTGTGTGTGTGTTTGAATTTGTGTATTTTTTTTATCCTGTTTATGGTCATGTTTATATATATATATATAATACATATGTGCCTTTGTACGTATGTACTTTATGTATAGATATACATAAGTAATACATGTCGATGCATAGATTGTCAATTTTGATTCTAGGTTGCATATACATCGTGCATATCTTATACGCCCATTCACTTTTTCCAGACGTTCAGTATACTATGCTCAGGGTTCGTTTTTTGTTTTTTGTTTTGTTTTTTTTACTAAGTTGAAAGTTTTAAAATCCCAGCGTTTACGCGTCTGTTATGTAATGTAATCTTGGTTTTCATCTATATTTACTGGATTTGCATGCCTGAAATTGTGTATATAATCTAAAAAACGGAATGTCCATTTGTAAATACTACTATACATAGGTACGTATTTGTGTGTGTAAATATGCACATGTATCTTTGAATGCAATATGGGTCTAGTAACGCACATACTTAAAATATGAGCATCTGGGATATTCTGGTATGGGGTTCCTTTCGGGAAAGATTTTTTTCTTGTTCTTTTATCGCGTCGACCTCAAGAGTTCCTGACAAATAAAGGTTAAATGCACACTGGTATTATATTTGCTAGGAATTTTGTTCATCAAATCTGTAATAATAACAAAATACTGCGTGTTCTTCCTGCTCATCTATTTTGTGGGTAAGTCATGTCATGGAACAGTCAGCATACGATTGCACTGTCATTGATTGCTAATATCGATTGTAAAATTATTCTGGATTCCCTACTTGCAGGCGACACGGATGTTGAATGGTATGTTTCAGCAAAGGCATGGCATGAGGGATCTTAGGCAAGCGGTGGATGAAACAGTCAACAGTTTGAATGTCCAATTTAAGGTTTGTGAATAGACAAATTTTTATTTATTTTTTCGCGATGTCAACGCTTAAAGTTATAACCCAATTCAGTTTATTTTGTTGTTCAGGTGTCATATTTATTGTTGTGATTTTCTCGAGTATAATGCTGTCCGATCGAGCACCCTGAATAGAAATTTACCAATTTCTTCAAGCTCGAAAATAGCTTTTCATTTTAATCACTTGTAGTGCTTTCCCTATCCCAATTTTTATCAGCTATATATATATGTTATTCACACCGATACTTACCTTCTTTTCGAGCTCGTTTACTTTTAAGGGCCACCATATTCATCTCCTCGCACCCAATTATGTTACAGGATTCAAGCATCCAGTTGGAAACCGAGTTTGCCACATCGCTCTTCAAAAGACCGAAGCTAGTAATAAACGTCGTGGTGACTGAAGGGGGTGGTGCGAACGGGTCGGATAGTGCCACGCAGTCCGCATCTGCAGTGAATAACCGATCCTTCAATGGGGGTAACACATCCCTACCGCCAACATCCCCCCGTTCGTCTAGTCTCCGCTCAAGGAGCTCATCGTCGCAACAACGGGAGACGAATAGTATGCGCACTAATTCGAGCGTTGTAAATACAAGCGCGAAGTTCGGGGGCCAAGAGTCGTCGGCGCTAGCTCGCAGTTCGAGCGGAGGATACCAGAGCGGCTCCAAATCCGTGTCGCGGCATAACTCTGGTTTGGCGTCTGTCAGTTCCAATGATGTGGACCGTGCGAACCAAACACCCGGACAGAAGGACGAGGAGATACGCGCGCTCAAGGAGAAACAGGAGAGAGTCGAGCTGGAGTTGCAACGTGTGCAAGAACAGTTCGCCACTTTCTCGAGCATGCAGGCGCCTTCCTCTAGTATGCAGACCCCTTCCTCTAGTATGCAGGCCCCTATGTACAGTAACGTTGGGCCAGGCCAACCCATATCGCCCCCACCCGCAGGCGCGCAATCACCTGCGCTACGGCACTCGCAGAGTGTCATGACCAAGCGTGGAGATAACAAGGGGGCGATTGGCCGCACGCACTCGTCTGTGCAAAACGCGGTAACGATAAAGTTCAACGACGATACTGTACCAGACAGCGACTCACTGGATGATGATGCCAACAGCTCCGGCATGGATGATGCGGTCAACGGTAGTTCTGCGAAAGCCTCAGGCGCTGCTGCGTTCCAGCAGTCGGCGTACTATGTGAACGACCGTGTGACCAGTGGTAAAGAAGACCGGGGGGGGTCCGACCTGGCGGCGCACAATGGAGTCAATCGATCCATGACTCAGCCTTTGGAGGCCCATCAGCCCGCCCCTAGACCCAGGCCAAGGCCCAGACCCACAGATGGATTTGCGGTGCCCGAGGAAACGGGGCAGAGCCCCATGCAATACAATCCACATCACAAATTAGGAGGCGTCTCCCCCCAGATGGAGCGCAGTTGGTACAATAAGAATAGTAACAGCAAACAGCCGGGTGTGTCTCGCACGGACTCGAACCTGTCGGCAAACAGCGAACACTTTGACCAGGGGTTGGCTAAGCAAGCGGCACATCGCAACAACACCATGCAACTGCCATCACGCACCTCCCCCTCACGCCATCGCTCACAATCACAGCAGAGATCCTCGCCCACTATGTCGCATCGTGACATGCACACGCAGTCTGTGTTTGTTCCTGGCAGGACAGTCAGTCAGGGGCATGCGCAGCAACCCAAGGAGCGACGTGTGGTGATGGATGGGGCTACTGTAGGGGAGTGCTCCTTCTTCCATGAACTGCTGGACATGACCAAGCAGGAGAGGCATGATAAGCTGTGTGAGTTGTTCGCGGGCAGAAAGAATGGGGATTGGCTGCTGAGGTACAACACGGAACAGAATTCGTACATTATCACACTTAAGTACATAGGAACGCTTCTGCACATCAAGATCCCTCAGGATGAAACGGGCACGTATGAATTGGGTGAGGTAGCCTTCTCGCGATTGGTGGACCTACTAAGCTATTATAGCAACCACAGACTGAGTGAGGATATACCCATACGACTGAATGAGTGTGTACGTGTGCAGCTGCCCACTTTGGAAGGGGATGCAGGCTATGTGGTCATTGGCCCTAAGAGTAACTATGGCGGTTGAGGATTGCGTAGCTTTGTGGTCGCTACTTGGGCTCGTACGCCAGAGCAAAGTGCGCGTTGATGTAACCCACATGAGCATATATCGGTGTTGAGATGTACACGTGTAAAGTAGCGTACACAAGTACAAAAATTGAATATAATGTGTAGCTATTCATACAGAATCCGAGCATATGAAGGATGGAGAGCGCGAACTAGCCTTTGTTTAATCGGTAACCTCTGAAGTTCTGAAAGCTGTGCTTATCAAGGGTAAGAAACGATCAACTTCAAAAGAATAGCGCACATATGGTGAGCAGCAATAGGAATACACAATCTCGCTCAAACGAAATCTGAACAACGCAGAAAGAATAGACTTCGTATTCCATCTGTGTTGGGGGAGGGATCATTAGGAGAAGAAAAACTGTTCGAAGAATTTTATGTTGCGCAGCAACGTCATGGGCGACCATCAAGGGGCAGGTAATCAACAAGGACTATCTCACGCTGGTACGTGCCGTAATTGTGCTGTATCAACTGAAGATTTGTTTAGGAGGGTAAGGTCATGTAATGTACGAATAATAAAGGAAGCTTAGAGGATCAATAGCACTTTATATGTATTACCTCTATATGCGGTGACTTGTTGGCATACATTCAAATGTGTCAAGACGCTCATTCAACCTTAGTTCTCGTACGTGTGCCGGTGCCAACACTTTCCATACAATGCTTATGCTCCTGCGAATACGACACGTGTGGATATGCATCTCAATGCAGGCCTCGGTAGAAAAATACTTTGTGACCATCCGTGTCAACCCGTTTCAATTACGCAGTGTAATCATCTTGATACGTGAACTCACGGTTTTAATCGTCTCACGAGAAGGTCCACTGAATTGGCATTACGACAGGAATACCATAGGCATGGCCAAATCAGAATGGGTGCGAAAGAGCAAATACCAGCCTCTTGACATACAGCCTACAGTAGCCTATATTTAAAATGTATAATTTCTGAAAATAAAACATTTGATCCCAGTCATAAGAAAGAACTGATCGGGATACTTCATAAAAAGTCAGATCACACTTTCAAGTTTATATATGAAAATGCACAATCGCTTTCTCCTCTGTAAATATGCTCCTATAGTGGGCGATAAGAATATCTTGCAACCACTGTTAGGCTTGGGGACCCATTTAAAAGGCTGTTCAGGCGATCGTCAAATTGATAAGCATGTGATCATGTTTTAATACCTAATAACTTGAGTTTTGCATGAAATATTATTGCCAAGCTTCCCAAGATATTATACCACATTTTGTCGATATATCTACATCGATGTGCACAATAAATCGAAGCAGTCACTTAATAGAAGAAACATTCCGACCGGGAGGGGTGCTATCACTGGAAGGGCGAGACCATTGTGTTATATCAGCGGAATTTTTACAGAACAGCAAGCCTGACCTCAGGCAGAACTAGCACAAGACTGTGTTTCAAACTGGCAAGAACTATCGCGACCTCTGAACTTCAAGCTACAGCGGGAGAGCAACCTTAACAACCCAAAATGACCTTTTGTGCAACTTCCTATTTTAAACCCCATATGCAACAGCAAGCACGTAATGCTAAAATACGAAATTCCGGTCACTTCGAACCTCTTTTCTAGGACTTTCGTGATGCAAACTATTGCACCGCAAACTGCATTGCAAGAGCGCGCACAACCGAGCAGCCTCAGGTTTCGATGCTCGTAGCGAGAGTATCAGCTCCATGATCTGTTAAACATATATTGTGATAAAAAAGTGTTTTATTGTACCCTCTTCAGAGGGTGTAATATACGTGTTCTATTGCCTGACATTAATCTATGGTGGAAGCACTGTTTTGTGATTTGGTGTCATATTTGATTGACATCTGACAGTCTGATATTCCGAACTTCTGTTGTATTCGAAATATAGATCAATATTGGATTGTTATGGCTAGCACTCCCCTGAAACCGGTATATCGAAAGTATGTTGAGAATACAATCATATACTTGGGTGTGGATAGCTCCTTAATTCCCCCTGTATTGTTTCTCTACAGAGTTGATGGGGAGGTCGCTGAGCATCGTAGAGGTATATCTGGAGTGCGTAGGCTGTGAAATATTGTTAGTTTTATTTAATAGATATTGGCTTGGTTGTCAGAAGATGTAATGTAGTCGTTCCTTGATGTTATGCACTCTGATAACGACATGTTTTAAGTGCTTCCTGGTACCGTGGAGGCGATGGCGCTTATGGCTGACATATTATCACAGAGAGAATCGTAGGTGCAGGTTGTGGGAATCCAAGTTCGCTCAGAACATTTCGCAACCACTGGTCGTGCCTGCCTTGCCTGCTTCAGAAGCGGTGAAGTGTTCCGATGTAGAGAGGGTTGGCTGATGTTCCGATTTTCATATTACAGGAACGTTGTTGCTACGGAGGACGTACCCAATCGTGTACCGGCGTGTGTCGGGGCATGCAGTGTAATTAGCATCGCAAATGGCGTATGCAATGGAAGTCCTTGCTGATAACGGTAGGTCAGGTCGAGGTTGGGTATGGAATTACGGCATTGTAGAATGCGTAATGCAGCCTGCGAATGACATGAATCAGGCGACCATGTTGAGTGCATAAGTGATCTCACTGCGTGTCAAAAATGAGAGGTATTAGAATGTGCCTATGAGTTCGCGGTACGCGCAGGTGTAGGCTGGTCCAGTGTGTTGCGAGATAGGTGTTTGTGGGGCGAGTGTCTCCAAGATTTCCTTAATATAGTTATCTTGCACCAAGACTGATGGAATCGTGTGTGGTTAAAACCTGTAAGAGCCAGTGAGGATCGCCGAGGTCCCTGCAACTGAATTCTTTCTTCAGTGAACGCTTGAAAGCCTGAATGTCTTGGGCAGTCTCGCCGCAGATGATGAGATCGCCCACAAGTAAAAGTACTGCACATAAGAGTCTGTCAGTTGTGGCGATGAATAGGCACGGGTCCAAGGCGGCCTGTGTGGACCCCATAGATAAAAGTTTTGATTTGATCGTGCGTGCCATAGCCACCAGGATTGCTTCAGCCCATATATGCTCTTCTTGAGCTTCATGGTGTGGTCATCAGCGATTCGGATAGTGGATGAACCTTATAGCGGTGTCATGTAGATGGTCTGGTCGAGGTCGGCATACAGATAGGTGATGTCCACGTCCATCTGTTCAACGTGCCAGACGGCATATGCAGCGACTGCGAGAATTGTTCGGAGTGTTTCATGGCTGTAGGTAGGTGCATTTGTCTTGTTGAAATTGATGCCCTTTGTTTGCGTTAAGACCTTTGCGCATAAACGGGATTTGTATTCATCTACTAATCCATCGATCATCTCTACATTGACGACCTATTTACTCGTAACCGTGAATATATCATCGGGGAGGTCATCAGGATGGATAAGATCGTTATGTCCCAGCTTTTTAGAGGCTAGCCAGTTCCCGATTCGCACCAGAGACCTGTATCGTCATCTTTCAAAGCCTCACAGATAGTTCCTGGTGTAAGCAGACTGGTTTGAGCAGCTGCAGATGATTTGTAGTTGTTGAACTTTGGTGTCGTACAGCACGTGCAACAACAGGACTAGCTGTTGCACGAGTTTGGTACTGGATATAGACGTGCTGATTTTTGACATATAAATCATGGTCATTAGTATCATCTGGTTGGTGGAGTCTCGTAGGCTTTGGGCGTTTGTGCTGACCAGCCTTGTTGTGTTTGTGTGCCCGTTTGATATGTGCTAGATCACGTCTATACCGTTTGTGTAAGTTCGATCCTTGTCAGTGTTGTCAATGGCTGGGGAGTCTTAAGATAGGTGATCATTGTTTTCTATGTCTATGGCCTATGTGACTCATTCCTGTGTCGGAGGTGGCTGGGGAGTGGTAACTGTGAAGGTATTTATTCCAGGTAGTGGTATAGATTTCGTTGGTAACGTGTTGTAGTGGATGACTCAAAGGGCTCTCTGTGCTAGTGGCGCTGAAGAGGACTCCCCTGGACTAACCCCTAAAACCCTATATCGGACTCCCTTGAATATCTAAAGTCAACACCCGAGGTTTAATGGATCCCGAGGTAGTCTCTCCTGGCTGTATAGAAGCCTTGTATTGAGCGAGGGTGGTACTTTGCTGTGTTGTGGCAGCTGTTTATTGTCGATCGTGCTGTCGTTGCGGTATATTGTTGCATTGTTAGACACCGCCGTATGTAATACACATATTATTTAGGAGGCAGGTATCTTGAATGGGGCCCATTGTGGGATCATGCTGAGAGAAGTGGTCCCTTCAATGTCTGTGAGCGTGGGTGTTTGGTAATATGTCCAGAGAGGGTGTTGTTAATGGTTGTCTCCGTGGTGGCAGTTTCTGGTAAGGGCAGTATGTCCGGAGTTGAATCTTCAGCCTGCGGTGATGGCTGGAAACGTTGTGACGGAGTAGGTAACAGTGTAGGCGTTGTCGGCTGTGGTGATGTGGGCAGCAATGCACGAGTATTCTCATGAATAGAGGGTTACGGAGTCGTTTGAGTGGGAGTTGCTGTAGTGGTCGGTGTATGTAGTATGGTGTGTGGACGAGTGAGGTGTGGTACCTTGAGGAGTATGTATGGGAAGTTGGTGTTGAGCTGCCGGTGAGAGCTGTTGGTTGGCGAGGGCGAGTGCTACTTCGAGAATGGCTGGAATGTCTCCGACGGCAGTGTTGAACTTAGGCAGTGGCGTGGTACCGATCATGGTCCAGGTATGAAAGACCTGATGATTATGTTGCACATCTCGTGAGTGACAGATTTTTCCCGATTTTAGACTTAATATTCCTCATTCGTCGTAATCCTGGACTGTCGGTCATATCCGAGATAAACACCGATAGTAGCTCGCTCATTAAGTTTGCCGTCTTGATCTTGGTGATGAATGCCACTTGGCTACCAGTGACAGATTTTTCCCGATTTTAGACTTGATATTCGACATTCTTCGTATTAAAGGACTGTCGGTCATATCCGAGATGTACACCGATAGTAGCTCGCTCATCAAGTTTACCGTATTGGTCTTGGTTGATGTGCCACTTGGCAACCGTATACGTGCATGTATTAAAGTCGCAGCTCAGATTTATCTCCGCAGAACACCCCCCAAGTGGATTTGTTGTCTTGGTTGTGTTTGTTCAATTGTACGGACTTGGTGAGAGTTGCATACTGCACTGCCTCGGCCCACATGCGCAGAGGCTGACCTGAATTTTGAGGGCGCAGTGGTGTTTTTTATGCTACCGTTAGCCCTCTCTACCAAGCCATGTAGTGCTTGTGAGTTGGTAAGATTGTATGAATGACAGATTCTTCTCGATTTAGACTTAATATTCGACATACGGCGCAAGTGTTTTAAGTCGCAGCTTAGGTTTCTCTCCACAGAACACTTCCCAGGAGGGTTTGTTGTCTGGGTTGTGTTTGTTCAATTGTACGGACTTGATGAGAGATGCATACTGTATTGCCTGGGCTCAGGTTTTAGGGTTTTATGGCCTAAATGTTTGAAGGCACAGTTCATGATTTTTTTTATGCTACCGTTAGCCCTCTCTACCAAGCCAATTAGTGCTGGTGAGTTGGTGAGATTGTATGTGAATTGACGTGCTGTTGTGTATTGGTTTTCTTGAACTCGGTGGAGAAGAATTTACCGTCTCTGTCGCACTTCAATTTTGTCAGTTTGCCGAGAGCAATGGTTTACCAATGTGAGTAAGAAATCTGATGTGTACTAGCATCGTCCTTGTGTATTAATCGGTACACGAACGGCATCCCACTGCTGGCGCCGACATGTTTATTGTTAGACGTGTAGCTATTCGGAGAGAATAGGAAGCCAGTTCCTAGGTCGACATGGAATATGGTACCAACCGATTCCATTGCTTACTGATGAGGTGACGACATAATTTTCCTCTGATTCGAAACCAGATGAAATCATCAAGGCAGAGGTACATGCTACGCTAGACCGTTTAGTATCTGAAACTCGACAATCGATTTCTACGTTGGATAAGGCCAAACAACATATTGAAAGGGTCATCGAGCGGAACGCCCACTTAGAGATGTTGACATGTGCAAGAAGCCAAGGAGGATATTCCGCTAATTCGGCTACTAATTTGAAGATTTCGGAAATTTAAATATAATGGGCTGACTCGTCTCAAGGCAATGATACAATCTAGACGAATGCGGACTATGCGATCGATAGGAGC
This sequence comes from Sphaeroforma arctica JP610, assembly GCF_001186125.1. Lineage (NCBI taxonomy): Eukaryota > Ichthyosporea > Ichthyophonida > Sphaeroforma > Sphaeroforma arctica. The sequence goes on along the minus strand of NW_014039223.1, from coordinate 3,042 downwards.
TCAAGATTTCTTTCAGGCGCAAACAAAATCTGTAAGTTCTGAACTTAACAATTATACGAATAGTACAACTTCATATCATTTGGCGTTCGGGGGCTGAGCCACCATTCATAATATAGTATTCATGGACATGATACACACAGTTCAAAACATGTGCGGGTGACGAAAGGCAACACAACTATCTAACATTGTGTAGTAGAAACAACACAGAGTGAACTTGAAATTTAAGGACGGCATATTTTGGTCGTATAGAGGGTTCAGATTAAACAGAACGAGCTACAACTCGTCGAAGGTGTGGCCGCCAGGGCATCAATAGAGATTCTCAAGCACTGCATATCCCGTACCAGGGTTGATGGTAAGTTTTCACGTAAGTTTTACAAGTTACGCCGGTAACTTGTAAAATAAACCTCTAAACCCCTATCGCAACTCGCGAATAATCAACGCACACGACGTACAAATCTAGAAAGTCACCAGATTAAATTTGGAAAATTCCACATATCTTCAAATTTTAGTCTGCGAAGGTACCTTTGCTGGCGCCGTTTGGTATAAGTGGTGCTGCAGGCGGGTTTCTTACGGGGGCAATACTCTTGATAATGCTGGTTTCAACTTTTTTTTGGGCTGGTGTACGACAGCTACGTGCTTAAACATCGTCCGGAAAGAGGCTTGAGAGGTGTATAAGGGTATTATAATGGTCTTACACGAGTGCTGGCGGCTACAGCATCTGCAACGATATAACTACCGGTGATTGTCTATGATGTAGGCGTACCTTCTATTCATCTCTCACGCGGTTAGAACTATTTCTAAAAAATGACATACAGACTTATGGCAAATATCGGTAAGGGGACGCTATTGTTTGGTCCACTCTCCTGCAAAGATGTCAAGCAACCTCTTTTGGGCTATATGTGGGTACCTGTGTGTGTGTATGTTAAGAAATTGCCGTTTAATATTAACTGGAGACAGACGTGTATGACGAGACTCGGTCGATATATTTGCGAAAATATATGCGGAGACAATAGATAACAAACGTTGGACACGATTTGTAACCGTATATATCTTGGACACGTTACCATGAAACAATATTTCGACTATAAACACGAGTGTTTCGTCGTTCAACGAGTATTGTTTCCCCAGAGATTATTTACACATGGAGCTCATTCGTATGGTGGTGACATCAACGAAAAGGCACAATTTATTTTATGTGTAGTGGAGGCGACAGGCGTTGGGATATTCTTTAGGCAAGACTATCGTTTCTATGCTACAGCAGAAGAATCCAAGACGAGAGGCAACAGTTGGTCTTGTTGACAAGAATTGCGACCTGTTTAGAGGACTACAACAAGGGGTTCGTTTTAAATTTAAGAAAACATTGTTTGAGCTACAGGGCATTTACGTCCGAGCAAACAGAACGGTAGCTCACAGTTACAACATAGACGACCATTCAGTCCGTGTTGAGGTGACCAGAGTACATTTTCTAGGTCGTGGAGTTACAGTTGGATGACTTGCTGTGGCTTGAAGAGGAATCGACATTTGGCTACCGGACTGTGGGGCTGTGGAGCTGCCGTTGGAATAATTGTTGTGGCCACGAGGGGGGTTGACATTTGGCTACCAGGCTGTGGAAATACAGTTGAAGGACTCGCTGTGACTGAACGCTCGCAATTTAGATATATCATCGCCCACTGCCGCGGAAAGATTTGGCAACAATTGACAAAAATAGGATTTCTTGAGCGATGGCTGCTACTTTTGAGTGTCTAGACCGGCTACCAGCTTATTGCAAATCAAGTACCACACGGGATACAGGGTCGACGATAACGCCATATGATTCAAGGTTAGAGCGACCTTGGTCAGTAGTATGGGTGGCCAAGGTGGCGACTGTACGCATGCGCATATTATGATTACACACAAAAACATTATGTATTGGTGAATGTGAACAATAATCAGCAGCACAGATTACTGAGAATGTGAATAACAGGTATGCTCGAGTTTCAAATACACACATAGATAGACTGTATATTGCATAGTATGTATGATATTTACACACAAAATATTCAGTCAATCGTCAATCGAAAGAGACGGAACATATATTTATTTATTATTATTTGGCAGAGTACATCCGTTTCGACTTAGTCTTATCAGATAGAGACACAAAATACAAATTATTGACACATTAGCTGACACACCGCCGTCCTATATATACAAAGCGTATGGCATAAATATTTCACTATAGCATACTGCTACGCTGCATTGTAAATTAAATTGAAATAGAAAGAGGATAGGGCGTTACGCGTTACTAAATATCAGCATGATGCTACGCTGCATTGTAAAAAAATGAAATAGACACGAAAATAAGAAGCTACGCGTCGCTAGACACCAGTGTTGGTCGTGGGTGACAAGTATATCTATAGAACAAAGTCGCTAAATGTACATTGAAAATATGGAAAAGTCACTAAATGTTCATTCACCTTTTTTCTCGATGAAAACGCACTGAAATATGGATCAAATATGTACAAATGTACATTTAAGTGACAATTCAAAAAAAAAATTGTGCATTTAGTGACTATATCGTGCAAAATTTGCTTAAATTTGAACTAAAGAGCGTTCGGCTATATCCATTTTTTACGAATAAATGTGTTGAGGGGATTATGTTGTCTTTTATTGATTGGTGTTGATATATGCTGCTTCATTCAAGCTTAACTCACTGCCTGGTTCGCAACTCGCGTGGTCTGTGATGATCTTTTACAGGAATATACGAGAATAGTGTTTCGAAAATCCATATTCTAATTCTGTTGTCGTGTTGGACGCTTGTGACATATTCGTGCGAAGACAATGCCTCCAAATCATGCACGAGTTGTGGATTTTCTGATACTGCTCTAGCATAGGCACAAAGCAAACCCCCACAGCTAAAACTGTCGTGTTGGTTTAAACCGCCTACTTTTAGGCTGTATGTAACATTATTTGTGAGGTAACATTTCGTCCATCGTACTATATAATTGAATTGTTCGTCAGCTCTAACAGGATTTGGCATACCATCTAAAATAGTAACTGTTGTAG
>NW_014039224.1:11513-16990 GCF_001186125.1 Sphaeroforma arctica JP610 | reverse complement strand
GAGATTTCGTAAGTAGCAAGAATACTCACTGTATTGGAATATATATCTTGAACTTGACATTAGTTTTGTATTCAAAGTATTGTAATTATGACGACAAACCTCCGGTGTTCGTAGGCTACCAAGACCTCTATCAAGGATGCGAACAAGATTCTCAGAGAGAGATCACAACGCCAAAGTCCTCCCAGGTGTGAATTTCTCATCGCGCTAATGTGTTCGATTTTCAGAAGGCGATGGGGGTTTTTTTTGAATCACACTTGCGTAAATACATATTTATCCTCTCCCGACTATTTCGTATTTATTTATTTACCGCTTCAAAGTTCTCCACCTTTGTTGCGACTTGAAGCTTGTGTCCGAGCAAGAAGTTTTCCGAATTTCGCTTCTTGAATTCTCATTTCTCAAATACTGTGTTTCAATTTTTAGAAGGCTATGACTGTACCCGCCAAAAAGGACTTAAAAGTTGAAGACTTAAAGGCTGAGGCCGAAGGCTGAAGCTTGTGAAATGTGAGCACAAGAAGAATTGATCTTGATTTTTCCGAATTTCGATTCTTTAATTCTCCAGAGCCTTCTGAAATAGAACATGAAGGCTAATTATTCTCAAATTTAGAAGGCTATATGAAATATGACTGTACCCGCCAAAAAGCACGAATCAACTCATTGAGCTGTTTCTATGGTAACAGAGAAGCTGTCGGCTGTCGGGCGGCAGGCTCAGGATCTTTTTCCGTCTTTCACGCCACGCCATAAATAATCCGTCATCAAAATCTTTTACACACTCCAGAGAAGCAAGAGTAACCTATTCCCCAGGCCCAGGGTTTTTAGGATTTTATATTTTCATACATACACAGGACTGCGACTGTGTGACATTGTAAACGCGAGAGAGAGTCCGCCACAGTGCCAAACACGCGGAAAGATAGAAAGGCAACACTAACCGCTTAGTGCACAAGAGTGTGTTACCACTATAGTAACATAAATATAGCTTGTTATTTCGCTGTACCTGGCTCGAATATGTATCGCGGTCTTCTTTCCATTTGGCTGCTCGCTGTCAGTGCAAGCGTGCATGCACAGGAAGGCGAAAACATATGCGACTTTGGACTGCCGGGATGGTTTTGTCCCGATGGCAACAGCTGTATATGGTGTGGGGATCGTCCAGTTACATGCGAGGACATGTTTGGCCTTCCTGGCACCAGTGTAATATATCCAAACACGACATCCGACCCACAAACTGCTGTGGGCATTGAACAGGTCGAGGTGGAGATAACGTACTTAGAGAGTGACACTGAGGCTATTGGAATTGACGCATACACCACTACACCAACTGTTCCGGTGGCGTGGCTGGTATGCCAGATTGGGCCTGGTCTTGAAAGTTTGCCTTACAAAACGTAAGTCCGTGGTGTTGATAACAGGTTTTTACTATAGTGTATTGCAATTCCTGTGAGTGAAAGTTTCCTCTAAGTCTACCTATTTCCTCCAGGCCTGAAACACATTTACTTACACACCGTTTGAGAATATCTCAATACTAGATGCGATGGCAATATGTTATCATACTCATCTGTGTAATGATTTGGCCATGCACACTTTGACAATCGCATTCTCTTTGTGAAGGTCAGAATGAATAGATCCCAAGCTTGTATACTATACTTGCATAAAATCTCGCAGACTTACAAAGCTCTTGTTTCAGATCTGCGTTATGAAAAAGTAGAACATATGTATGGATAAGTAATGCTTCAAATTAGCACCCTGTGCGATATTATTGTGATATTTCTTTTAAATGTCCAAAAGAGAATTTCCAAGAGGTACTTCGAAGAGTGTCGTCACGTGCATAATTTCCATATAACAGAGACTTAAACGGATCGACAATATACATGTGTAGATACTCAGCTGATCATGAGCATTTGTTGTGCACAACACCCTCTACAACATATGAACGTGTGCTACCAATGTGCCGTACATTGTGGTTTGGTTTGTTTCGTGCTTGGTGGTATCATCAAAAGAACTCTTTTGCGCAGTGTATGTGCGTTTGAGAAGTATTATTCTCTCTGAAAATAAACAACGATTGTTTTCGATGAAATATTTATCTCGAAATAATATAGGGATGGAGTTTAAGTTCAAGAATACTTATGGCAATGCATTCATGTCACGCTAATATGAACACTGAATTTTTCAGCTCAATGAATCCGTACATATTTGTAAGTTATATGTGCTTAACAGTTTATACAGAGAGTGCTATCAATACCACCGAGTAAATAATGACATGTTTCTGATGATTTGACCGTGAAGCATACTCACCAACCCCGTTGTACCAGGATATGTATAAATGACGCTCAACGTGCATATTCGTTGACTGTTAACAATAATATATTCAGCTATCATAATCAGCGATGCGTACTATGGTAGTTTTGCATATGTAGAACTATGGAAGAGTTCAATATAATCATTTTTTATCTATGCATACGGGGATCAGATATATATATATATATATATATATATATACGTGACATATCGTCGGGTCCTCGACCAAACTACTCGTAGTAGGTAAATTAAAACTTATTTTTTATTTACCTATGATGTACCTCAAAAGCATTGCAGTGCTTCTTATTCTAGTGAACTTCTTAAGTTTAGGTCTAGACCTTTTCAATGTCATTCTCCGGATTTGTATTGCATAGAGATATTGAAGATGTCTATCACGAATTTTATTGTGGTATTGCTCAATACTATTCATGTATCGATCGTCACGTTCGCAGATATGAAATTGCACCAGAAGATCCTACGGATGATTTGGGCCTACAATGCCAAGGTGCCAACGAACCGGAAGTGGTCTACCTATGTTTCGCTGTAAGTGCTGAGTCGATTTCTCTTGCCCTGAAACTATTCAGTCAATGCTACCTGTATTATTTGTACCAGTGTACCGTGGAATGATATCGAGGTCTAAAGAGTCCTGGAGCGACCCGCTCGGCGGCACATACTAGCCCAGATGCTTTCTCCTGTTGAGCTGTGTTCCCCTACTTGGAGGTGCCAGCAGTTAACACATCGAGTACACGGGTATTCACACCTTGAAATATTCACTTTAACCAATCATTTGCTTTTATTTAGACTCCGAATCCCATACCAAGTCCCTCCGTGACACCAACTACCAGTGTATCGACATCTCTGTCAGAGACGGTGTCACCGTCACTTACAACTACTCCAAGCTTCAGTGCAAGTGTGACAATCGCGCCCTCTGAGTCATTCACTTCGTCGACGAGTCCTACCCCAACAACCACTGCTGCACCATCTACTTCCCCTTCTATCAGTGTAGGGGCTTCTCCGTCAATCACGCCATCGGGTAGTACTACACCTTCAGCAAGCGCAGTTTCATCAAGCAGTGTGCCACCAACTGAAAGTGCCACTCTCACAATGACGCCGTCGATATCTGTGACAGCATATGAATCTTCGGCACCTTTCAATTCTGTAACTGGGAGCTACAGTGCGAGTCCAAGCCTAACTGCTTCAGTATCCATTATGGCATCAGCTAGTGTCACGCCTTCGGAAACAGCCGGTTCTTCCATAACTCCTTCGTACAGTATGACTCCAACCGAAAGTGCGACACCTACACGCTTGAGTTCATCATCAATATCAGTAACATCATCTGTCACCGCATCTCCGAGCTACAGTACTAGTGTGAGTTTGACAGCTTCAGTATCTGTCACACCAACTGCTAGCTCTACGCCATCAGAAACTACCAGTGCATCTGCAACACCTTCAAGTAGCACGAGTCACGCCCAAAGCGCGAAATCCACAATGTCGAGCACACCATCGAAATCATTTTCAGCTTCAGTATCTATCACAGCATCGGCTAGTGCTACTCCATCCGAAACAGCCAGTCCGTCAGCAACTGCTTCGTACAGCTTGGCAACAACGGAGAGTATCACACCAACTAACACGTCATCGAACTCTCTGACACCTTCGTTATCGCCTACACCGTCACCGTCTACGTCTGTGAGCTATACTGCCAGTACAAGTATAGTAACTTCAGTGTCAGTCACAGCATCAGTCAGCACCAGACCTTCCGCGACCGCCAGTGGGTCTGTGTCCCCGTCACACAGCATGACCTCTTCGCCAAATGCTACGCCCGAAATTTCACCATCTATATCGATAGTACCATCTGGTTCCGTATCTCCGAGCTACAGTGCTAGTGTGTCCGTCACACCAACGGTCAGTACTACACCATCAAGGACCAGTAGCTCCTCTGCATCCCGTTCAACGAGCATGACTCAGGCAGAAAGCGTGACGCCTATATCCTCGAATCTACCATCGATGTCCATGACACCATCCAATACTGCCACTGTGAGCTCCAGCGTGAGTGCTAGCTGGTCACCTTCTATAGCAGTTGCTGCCTCAAACAGTGCCACACCTTCCGGATCGCCTACCGCATCAACAGCCCCTTCTATCAGCGTGACACCGAATGCGACTTCGACGCCGGCGACATCCAGTACACTTTCGATGTTTGTTCTCCTGTCACTATCGCCTTTGGTTTCCACTTCTGCCTCTAGCAGCCCCAGTGATACTGCGAGCCCCACAAATTCCATGTCTGTGATGCCATCCGTATCGTCAATACCCACTACTTCACCATCTGCGAGCTACAGCGCGACTTCATTGATATCGTACAGTACAGATGATCCGCGTTTCGCTGTTTCAGAGACTGAAACAATAATTGCGACCGAAACAACCGTTATACACGATACCACAACGGTCATACAATCATACACTGAAACAATTGAATACACCGACACGCCCGTGACCACAACCATACACGCTACAGTCACAGAAACAGTATGTGAAGAGTTACAACCGACAGAGAGCTACACATACGAAGTAGATAAAACCATGCTCGAAGCATTGGAAGAGTATGCGCAAGAAAGTGACGGGTATTATTCAACGTTGGAAGACGTTCAAGATAGAGATAGACGTAGGAAGCACGAGCTGTCCCGTAGCAGGCGTACGCGTCATGTGCGCGGGAAGATGGGTGTTCACTATGAAAGTCCTCGTTCTATACATGAAACTGACTACCCAAATTTGATCAGACGAGATATGTCGAGTGAAGCAACAGCAACTATCAATATGATCACACTAACAAGTATTGGGTTCACTAGTACAGAGTATACGGCGGAAACAGAAACCACACAAAGTACATACACCTCGACAACTAAGGTGATTCCAACTTCAACTACGACACACAAGCAGACGGAAACTATGACTGTGCTGTGTTCAAACACATATTAACGATATCGTGCCCATTTTCTGCTAAATTCGAGAAAAATTAATACTAGCAGTACTATTTCAGGGCAAACAAAGCTCTCACCACACCAGGCAGCGGATAAAGCTGCACGTGTTGCGAATATAATAAATAAATTCAAATGATATGCATGTCGCTCCATACCTAAACTTGAATCTGACTTCACAATGCGCCGTCCACTTGATGAATTAAAAACCCAATTAGCAGC
>NW_014039224.1:4248-9078 GCF_001186125.1 Sphaeroforma arctica JP610 | reverse complement strand
GTATGTATGTATATATATTATATATATCCGTGAATTTGTGAAATATATGTATGAATTGATGCCTAGCGATAGCATCAAATTCCAAAAATAACGCCGAAATGTTATCCGCGACAGCCAATTCAAACTTTTCTGTTGATATCCGGTACTGGAAAAATTACTAATATTTATTGCTGTTTAGTTTTTGCTGAGGGTCAGATCTAGTCGATCACCATAAGGGCGGGCATCCACAGCTACACCTCTTTATATATACATATGCATGTAAATGATGCTGCTTACTCGTCTATAACTCTTGTTGAGAGTAAGGGTTCGTTGTCTGCGTTCCTGCTGTCATATTCGTTAACTTCTTCGACTAGACGCCTTTCGTGTCCGACAACGGTGAGTAAGGGAATGTACAACACCACAGCCAGCAACTGTATAAAAAAAACGAGACGCCTTCCCTTAGAAATCTTTCGACTGCTACATGATGACAGATCTTTTGACTGCTACATGATGGCTTGAGATAATTGTCAGAAAACATCTGAAGAGAGAACTATTCTTTCAACGTTTGTACCAGCGGTACATTTGTGTATTCCTTACTACGTAGAATATGTGAAAACGGGACGGACAGAAAACATGGTTGATACCCTTGAGATTGGCACTTCAAGTCTGCAGCATTCCTATAACTCACCTGAAACGCAGCTGTGAATAGAAAGCTGAACCCATAGCCATGTTTATCCGCCAGCATACCTCCCACCATAGCACTCCCACACCATCCGACGGCGCCTGTGCAGGAATAAGAGATAAAATCAGTTTTTAAATGTGCTTTTAATAGTGAAGTATGAAATGCGATGACGAGATCAAAATGCCAATACGATGGATTGCTTTCGGTCGTATTTATCAAAGCGAGCTGACTTATTCCCTACAGTCAGTGATCAAATCTTGCACACGGCTCGGTCACCAACGTAAACCAATTAGAGCAAAGTCTAGCAAGCTCAGCGAAGTGTACAATTTCACGAACCACATCACATAGGCTTACATATCACAAAAGCTGATTACTTACAAATGCTTTGTAACGATTTCCAGCGCCCGCGTTGAGATACAGGCACGTAATCCATTAATACAGATTCTTGTATCGGGTAAGTGCAATTCATCAGGCCTGGCAATTGGAAGAAACGCGAGAGAAATCGAGGTCAATATTTTGCTCAATTCTGCATAAGCGTTACAATCTGAATCATATACCATTGGCAGACAAAACAAATGCCAAAATACTCACATTCTAAATTTGCGAAGTGTGCAATGAGTAAAATGCAATAACCCAAACATTTGGAATAGCTCTCCCTGCCCAGGTAGACATACCAGTTCTGACGATGTACAGAGCACAGATCACGACATTGTGGAAGTGCTGCTCCAGTACAATCTGCGCGAGAAAGAGATGGATATGGAAAGCAAAATTTTAAGCACGGCTACATAGAATGAAAAGAATAAGAAGGTGACTGCTTGTGTTTAAGTGATAATACTTGGAAATTTGATCCGAAGTGTGGAAAACAGTGTTGTGATATAGCGACACACCTTGAAATTTGAATTGTGGTCTGAGAGCACGGATGCAAAACGCACATACATACCATCAACACTAGGCAAACGACACCCACAATATTGGCCACGACCATGGACATGATACGTCCCAATCTAGATTTCGCGACTTTTTCGATGCCCCACGAGCAAAGTGCGATGCTCAAGGGCGCGAGAGCAAATATCACTTGCACCTGTGCGAGAGAAAATTAAGAAAAATCTGTTAGCTGATCTACCGACTCAAAAGTATGTCAATGAATCGAGCAGCTTTCACGATCCTGAAGGTAACGGTTCACTTCGCAATAAGTGGTCGAATAGCAACGCTATTGGAGCAAGAGTCAGCATCGAGCAGCTGCTGCACACACAAACCTCAACTGATAACTGATAACACACGAGCAGGTGATTCTCGAATACCTGAATAGGAGACATGTGTCGGTTCTCCTTGAAGTACAACGGGAAGAACTTGATAGTAACTGAATTGAGTACAATGTAAAGTTTTCATTAAAAATCAACTGGGGCTTTATTAGTAGAACAACCACGACCACAAGTAAAATTCTACAGTTTGTGCTCGAAAGATCGACACAAATTAAGCGGAAGTATATATTGCCTACCTGAATAGAATTCACTGTGGTAAGTATGACTCAGATCATACATATCATTTACATTGAATCATAAAAAACAAGCTCAGCTCTAGTGAACATACCTCCAGAGGCTAGCGAAGACACTAACTCATTCGCGAAGAGAATATATGGTACCATATGTGGTTTAACCCAAACGTCAGATTCTTTGCCATCCATTTCTTTGTTCTCAGCGGACCTGACAAATTCGTACAGAAATATATGTAAGATAGGTCGCGCGAAATGCTAGGACAGTCTCCTTTCCAATGCAATGACACATTTTTGGTCGCTCAGAGACAAAACCAAATTCGCTTGTATTCTTACGTCTACCTTCAGCTACAGCAGTAGCACCACAAAGAATAGCAGCACAAAACTATAACAAAAGTAGAACACCTACAATAGTATATTTGTATTGACTTACTGCTTCACATGCTCGGTATGACTAGCAGCTTCTTCACCCAAAGCTTCCGAGTTCTTAAAGAGGAACAAGCAGACTACGGCGGGGATTTCCATGGCCAGACCCACCAGTATAACGTACACGAGTTGGCTTGTCTTCCATGTGTTTCCGTACACCAGAAACGCAGCGATCGACACGAGCGGTCCTAGAACAGAAGAAAGCGTCATGCATACAAAGAGTATTGTGTACCACCTCGTGCGCTCGCCCGTGGCTATCGAATCTGCGTATAGAGCCTGAGGGCATTAAAGAAAGGATCGTGGCGAGGATGAAAAATGTGATAATTTAATAAACACACAGCAGCACTGAAACACTTTGTATTAGCAGCTCGCAAGAGAACTGAATACACTCGCATACCTGCACATAGGCGCCACCTGAGAACAGACTGTAGCCTAAGTGTGCTATACAGATGCAAACAAGAGGTCTCCATAAAATTCTACAGAAGCATATTGCCGTGAATAATAAATACTACGTATAAGTGTTGATACGGACCTAAGCATAAGATATACCTGTACTGGTCCCTGAATGACGCCACCACCAATGCCATATACAATCATCCCCAGAGCCAGAATATAAAAATTTGTTCTCTCATCCACGTGTAGCGCATCTGTCACCGATATTGCGGTTAGAGCCATCGCCACAGCATTCACCACGCCTCCAAATGATATGGCGAGGCTGTAATAGGAATGATTCACATATCAGGAAAGAACTTTAAGTTGCGGCAACGATACACAAAGTGCACGTATGAATTCGAAACATACCAATACCTCTGTAGCTCATTTTATGAGTGAACAAAAGATGGAAAACGCGCACCCATGTATAAATGTAAAATTGAACCTAGCCCTGTGCGTATGGTATTTAACAAATATTAACTTGATGAGTCAATCTTGAAAATATTTTCTGTTTGTGAGAACTTGTATGGCGAGATGTTCACAGATCATCAGCGCTATTTTGTGTAGATATATGATCGACACACTTGGCTACAACATTGATGCGCAGATGTGTGAATTTAAGTTCTCGGAACACTTGGTAAAGATTATGGATTCATTTTAAATCTAGCACGACTGGGTAACTGATATTTACCGGCAACAGAATGCATCGACCTCGCATACCAATAAACAGCTATATAAACGATTAAATTAGATCGTTTGAGCGTTTGATACAAAAATGTATATACAAGCTTTACACAAGTTTCCTTGAGAACAAATTGTTTATATGTTCAAAAAGCCATATTCGCTTGAACACCACAAAATAGTTAAACATTGCCATCTAAGAGCATGTGTGCGTGCATGTATATTCAAAACAATAGAACCTCAACTAATCCATACTTTCAGTAAGATAGGTGGGTGCGTATTAAAATATTAACTCAGTACGGATGTACACCCCATGATCCATAGTGTATACGCTGGTGCACACAGTAATCTCGTATATCGAAAAGCACAGAAACACAGAAATCATACCAGAACTCAAAAAGAAGGTCCTAGGTACCTAAGTATGTATATATAGTTATGCAGTACCGAACACAGGTACAGACAAATGTACTTCCAACATTCCGTGGGTCGTATAGTACATCACGCGAACATAATCGAATGGCGAAACCCTTGCAACTTCACGAGTTTGAGTTGGATCTGAGACTGAAGAATAGATGAATACATACTCACCTTCTCGAGACCTTGTCTGCAAAGTAGCCCACTGGAAAGGCAGAGAACAGCATAGCCATTCCTGACAAAGCCTCCACATATCCAACAGCTGCATTGCTGTTACCGGAGACATCGTATAGATACGTCACTAAAACAGTACCGTTCCAAACACTATCCGCAACGGAATAGATTGTCGTCATCAAGAGTGTAAGTCCGACATTGTGATTAAGACCAAACATTCTTGGAGTCTACGGTCTAGTTCTGCGATCAAGTATGCAAAGTATCACTATTTTCATCACTGTCGTACACAAAACTGTGGAAAACAACTTTTGTAAAAAGATATTTCTTGCAGCAAACCCTAAACCTTGCAACATAAAAGTATTATATCATGCACATGCAGCAGAGACAATTTTTTTAATTGTTTATTTATTACACTTGGTTGTTTACTGTTATTTTAGATGAGGTCAGTTACACATACGCAACGGCATAATGCGTTATTCCGAAGATACTCAGTTATAAACCCATGTGTGTGTGTGTGTGTGTGTGTGTGTGTGTATCTCTCTCTCTCTCT
>NW_014039224.1:0-3824 GCF_001186125.1 Sphaeroforma arctica JP610 | reverse complement strand
GTGTGTGTGTGTGTGTGTGTGTGTGTGTGTGTGTGTGTGTGTGTGTGTGTGTGTGTGTGTGTGTGTGTGTGTGTGTGTGTGTGTGTGTGTGTGTGTGTGTGTGTGTATGTATGTGTATGTGTGTGTTTGGATGGGAGAGAGGTTGGTGGAATTAGGAGATCAGCAGTCGAGGTGCGATAGGAGCTAACTATAATATGTGCCGCATGGTAACATACCGATAATACTTTTCGGAGAGATTTGATATTACAATTGACTGAAAGGCACATTTAGGATGTGCATTGGGCGAGAAACAAACGATTTACTTACTCTAGACTCTAGAGGCCCTCTCTCTCTTTAGGTCTCTACTAGAGAGAGAGAGACTGAGAGTTTGAAACTGTGAAATATAGAGCTATACTTCTAAAAAGCATCGATGATCGGGTTATCCTCTTTACTTGCAATCTACTATCGCCCCCTGAAGCGCAATCGCACGCAATGTGCCACATAGGCCATATTTACAAACAAAATAGTTGCATTGCACATTTATACAGACATGTGGGATTCTGTTCTAGTTGAATCCGGGCATAGCTTGCTTAACTATTTGGTGTTCATCTTGAGGCGAACATATGCGTTGCGATCTGGCATTACTGATATTCAGAGTAGTTGAAACAAGCCTAAGTTCTCTCGATGCTTACCTGTGTTCATTATAGAACGCGTTATTGTGTCACATACGTGAGGCACATATGCGTTGCTCTATTTTGGCCCTACATCGTCAGATCTGTATGCAGCCAAGCATATTTAAAGTCGACCGAGTGTCGGTATTTAGCCACCCGATATATTTTTCGGGCTGCTCTCCCTGTTCCACACGCCACGAAATATGAATTAATAGCAGGAAAGTAAATAGTAATAGTGTATCGCCAGCTGCGAAAAAAAACTATGCTCGATTTCACGGAATGGGCTAAACACATGATCCGGATGTATTGATTTGGGTAGGGTAGTAAATATAGAAAGTGCGGGTATCGCGGTGTACTGTCAGGCTGTGTATTTGAGTGCACATTCGATTATCCTACGCGAGATGTTTGTACGCTACCATGCAACAGTTCTCACGCGTCGTAGACCTACTAGTTGATCAAGTAACAACGTATCGACTGCTGTGAGGATGTTTTTCTCGTTTGTGGCCGTGGCTGCGTTCGTATATAAAGGCTGTGTAGTTTGAGGTGTAGCTGTGCACTTAAGATTCATTAGAAAACAGATAGTATGAAAGATATTGAATTCGCTGCCATTGATTCCACCATGAATGGTTAGAGAGTTTAATAACCTGGTATTTCTTGGTCTATTGCGGCATAGACTATTGGGCTGAATCAGCTATATATTTTCTCCTCAAACTATGTTGGGGCATCACCCAAGTTTAGTGGGGTTCGATCCTGTACCAGGCGGGGTCAATGTATTCGATACTCCTTAAAACGATTCATGTACAACTCAGGGAACATTAGACGCTGCATTTCGTACGTGTCTTTCCAGTGACAGGATTGTCGCTACACTTTCTTCTTCTAAAAGGTTGCTATTTAGTAGATTGAACGAAACATTGAGTCGCTACCGACTATCATGCACCAAAGCTGTGAGCAATGATAAGACATAATACACGCTGAAATTGGATAGGCGGTTGAGAGATTGCGATCGGATACACTAACAATCTGCACAAAACAATCCTTTGGTTGTACACTGTTATACTATCGAGATACCTTTTAACACTGTAATCTGCCAGAAGCTACAGCGGTTCAAATGTTGAACGGGCACCTGTCTGCCAAGACTGGTCCATAGTCGTCAGCTGTGCTGAATTCTTGTTGTGATGAAAATGGTGCATCAATCTGAGAAAAAAATATGTAGCGATCCCAGAACAACATTGATATATTAAATGCTAATGGAGAGTATGCGATTATCTGTCGCTGTGTACTCGGGAATTTTAATATCAAGGCGTTAAAAGAATCATGTACTGTCATTCTGTTTAGGTATCCTAAATTTATTTCCTTGGCATTATCTCAGTCCTACAGCGTACTGAAGACTTGCAAAGAAAATACTGGCATACTTTGTGCCTGATGTTGTTTCGATAGAGGGAACGATGGAGCCCTTCAGTATTTCCGTATATGGTGTATATAGTATGTTGCACTTGTCTGTCAACTTAGCAGGTGAACATGCAACCTACTTTCATACGGACTATGTGCATGGAAAGTGCTTTGCGACTTTTTCTAAGATGATGTTGCGCTATTATATTGATCGCGATACTAATTTCTAATAAATTTGCCAGTAGCCAAACTGGAACAGATTCAGACATTATGGGCGTGTCGCTGGCATTCGAGCGTGGACTTCATGGGCTTCAGATGAACACGCTTTGCAACGTTATGTTTCAGCATTTCAGGTGTTAGCTGACGAATTCGATGTGCTAACTGAATAATTTGATGTGCTAGCTGAAGAATTTGAAAACCTCGTGGCTTCCACGTCGCGCGAGGATGAATTCTCATCAGAGTTCTTATTTTTTAGTGACTTGTTCCTTCGCCTTTGTGAACTGATGTCTATAACAGTATACTCTTGATTGGCAGCTGTTTGGATATTAATACAGAATATTTAGCCTGACCATGTGAAGCAATGCATAAAAAATAAATAATGTAAACAACATATGGTAAATCCATACAGACAAAACTTCGCTAAATTCAGGGACAAGAAGTTCGGCAGCATATAAGCTGGAAATATTTCCAGAGTCCGACTTATGATGTTAGCGGGCACGATTACACTTACGATGGTCTTTGAAAGAAGGATCTTCTTGAGTGTGTTCGCGCAGGACCTGGTAACCTAGCTCTGTTACATCGTTTGATCTACAATATGAGTCTACCACGGTGGATCTGCGATTAAAATGTCAGAAATTAGCGGTCGATCACGGTCCAGTGCTTGTCCAGTAAAGTATACTACCATAAGCATAACTTTTATTTCTTCATATCATATCATGTTGCGAACCCATGATATAAGCAGACACTACGGTAGCAATGGATAGGTGACACTTAATAAAACAAGCGCACAAAGAGAACATTCGTCAGAAGCTTTCTCTATTGTAAATGAATTCGTCTGATTCGAAAATTGCGATTGAGCGCGACAAAAGCAAATTATGCATGTAGACACTGGCATACTATCAATATACTACTACAATACGCTCTCTAAACTAGCAGACTTGACTTGCCACTATCAATATATAACTATAATACGCTCTCTAAACTAGCAGACTTGATGTACCTTTTGCGCATCCACTGCAGGATAGATGGTAAGTTGTTAGCGTTTGTCTTTGCCTCCTCGGCTTTCTCTTCTTCGGCAACGCTACTATACCCCAATGCCGGCTGCGCAAATCGATTCCAGAAGTTTAGATGAAAACTCGATGCCATATGATGTGGTAAGTAGCGGACGTTCAGAATCGAGCAATTGAGATTATCACAAGGATTCGAAATAGCACCCTCCCCCAATCGTGTAAAATTCACAAACAAATCACTTAGTTCCCAGACATGATAGACGTTTCGTTAGAAAGTAAACAATCACATCACCCTGATCAATACTCTTAAACCTAGCTTTGATGCAACCAACGATAACGGTAATACATACGTTGTGCAAAATCTCCGAATTGAAGGGTGTTCGTGGAAGAGCTCCTGTTCGCTTCCCAGGATGGTACTTCGGCTCCAAGCATAGTTGTGTTTGTCCCAACGTAAGATTCAGTCGTTCTAAAACATCTATATCAGACGTATCTGATCCCCATGGATCAACGTGTGCAAAGGCCCTTCGATATTAAAGCCGCACAGATGGAATAAGAC
>NW_014039225.1:10058-17019 GCF_001186125.1 Sphaeroforma arctica JP610 | reverse complement strand
TATGTATATATATATATATATCCATGTGTTTTTAAAAATAGTTATATATATATATTATCTATATACATACATACACACACACGCACATATATATATATACATATACAGATATAGACATACATAATTTAAATATATATTTATATATACGACATACGTATATCTGCACGCACATACAGACACAGACAAACACATACACCTATATATATAGATTTAGATATATATATATATACATATATATATGTACATATATCTATATAATTATATATATATATACATATATATATGTACATATATCTATATATACATATGTACATATATATATATATATACATACAAGCATACATTCATATATATATATATATGCACATATATATATATATATACATATGTACATATATATACATATGTACATATATATATATATATATACATATATATAAACACGACAGACACAGAAACACATACACACACTCTCACACGAACCTACACATTAACATACAAACGAACACGCACTCATGAACACACACATACGTACACACATTTGCCTACCTACCAACGTACATACTCACACATATTTACATGAATACATGCATATATACATACATATATACATGCACACATCAACACATACAAAAATGTATTTATGGATAGCTTACAAACACAAACACACACACATATATATATTAAACATATACAATACACACACACACATATATATATACATACATATATAAGTGTGTGTGTGTGCGTGCGATATATGTATGCGCGCGCACACACACACATACGCAAACAACACATATATTTATATATATAAATATACATATTTACACACAAATATATATGTAAATATATGCACATATAAATAAATACACATAACACACACACGCACACACACACGCACACAAGGGTCTCTCATTAAGACGATAGAAATAAGATCGCAACCCTCTAGATAACAAGATTTGGTACATTGCTGAAGCGAAGATACCATTCGATAACAGTTGCTTAAGGTTAGTTTCTTGATTGTTGGGTTTTTTTTTTTGGCCTAGATGACCTTTCCGCTTTGTTGATGCGGTGGTAGTAGTACAACGATGCTACACACAGCAAAGGTTGCATTGTGGGACAGCTACAGTGCATGTGAGCTCGTGCTCTGACATCGCTCACGACCTAGTGGTTACAATTACTAACTAATCATCCGCTGCCCACGATAACTAACTAATCATCCGCTGCCCATATATAATATACGGTCAATACAGTTGGTACATTCGTTATTGATCTTGCTGAGGGTTGGTCATGTTAAATCCAATGGCAGGTGTCTGCGGGGTTGTTCTTATCCTCTCTCGATACACCCAGAACACTCACAACAGCCTGCTCATAACTTTCGTGTCGAATATGAATCCACATCCTCCCACGTCCAGGGTACATATTCGGCCGTAGTGTTGGGCTCGGCATGCACAGGACACAGTGTGATGGAGGGGTCTATGGAGCCTTCTAGTAGGAACTGGTTCAGGACGGCCTGGCACTGACTCGCGTCCTCACGTGCGTAGCCAACCGCTGCCTCGGCCATACAATGTCCTATAGTAAATCAAACGTTCGCACGGGATTGGTGAATGCTCAAGTGCTTCTGCAAATAACAACACGCATACTCGAATACGTACACACGACCAAGTGAGCATTACACGCATACTCGAATACGTACACACGACCACGTGAGCATTACACGCATACTCGAGTACGTACACACGACCAACATACCATCTCCCTGGAACGTGATGAGCTGGCCGTTGGGGAAAGCATTACTCAGACTTGCAGACCATTTGTAACTGGTAGCGGAGTCGTAGAGATTACCCACCACCAGGACCGGTATATCGGGATCACCCAGCCGTACGGGTCGGGGCATACTCTGAGACCCAGACAAGGCCAGCTGATACCATAAGGCTTCGAACTGGCCCCCTAGAGGATACAGGCGAGCCCTGATAGTGGGTGTGAAGGAATAAGCAATGAAACAAGTGATTAGCATATTAAGGTGGCAGAATGGGGTTCTCATAGTCGTAGTAGAACAAGCAGAAGTAGATTAGGCGTCGACAGGAGATACGTACCTTCGCTCTATCTCACCAAGCATCTCTGGAGGACCAAGCCGGCTAGTATAATCGGAACCATGGATATTGGAAACGGCACCCACTTCGCCAACATCACACCACAATCCACGGTTGTCCACCGGTCTGTACGCCACAACCTCGTCGATTGTTGCCTGGTCGTGCTTGGAGATACCGGCTACCACGCTCAATAAATGGTAGTAGGCTACCGAGTACCTTATATGCTCCTTGACATAGTTGTAAAACACGGTTTCCATCAAGGTCTTCCCATCACTGGATGAATAAACCCCGCGTTTCACATTATCGAGTACATCTATCAACATTTTCTGAGAATCCGGTCCAGCGGGACACCCTTGTTGTTTATCACACAGCCTAAGAACACGTGTGAGCACGCCCTCATAAGCCTGTGCAGTCCCCTCACTAAATGCCGACGCATCAACAGTAGACAGGACCGGTCCCAAACAAAGAATACGACCTGCGTGTGCAGGGAAAAGGGTCGCGTATGTGGCACCCACTAAAGTTCCATAAGAAAATCCCATGATGCTGAGTTGTTTGGCTCCGATGCTTTGACGTAGAAGATCCAAGTCGAAGGCGAAGTCTCGTGTGCTCGTGTAGTCGAGAAAGTTCTTCCCATTGGGATAGTGATATTTGGGATCGTTGTACACTTCCTTTTGAACTGCTGTGCGATTTGAAATAGCGGCAAGTACCTGTTCAGTATCTGACAGGTTCGAAGGGAAACATACTATACTGTTCACACTAGGTCGGCTGTCCTGAACCCCTCGCTGGTCTATACCGATTATGTCGTAGCTGGCCAACAATCTACTATCCATTCGCGGCGCGCCGTAGAACTCGGTAGTGCCGTTGATAAATATGTTTATACACTCTTTACCACTGCTAGGCCCACCACAGTGTAGCAGCATCGGTCCGAGAGGTGCTGGTTGTACATCAGCCAGACGCGCAACAATGGGAAGTGACACCGTCGGACACAGCTTGTTTGAGCTGTCCTGCACAAGCTTTTCTACATGGTCTTGCGTCGATTGCGTACGTTGCATTGCTTGATGGGCACAGTGAGTATCATCATGATCCAAAGGAGTGTCCAGAAAACCTTTCAACCATCTTCCAGGACCCATGCCAGTCCTGTTGCGAAAAGGGGCCCCGGACCAGCGTACATTGGCGGAGGGATGCAAGATGCTGCTGGAAGATTCCAACTCAGAGCTGTGAAGCTGTACGGCATGGCCACCAGATATAAGCAACACACTTACTATGCATATGTGTAAACATAGGATAGACATTCTGCAAATGAATACAAGAAGAACACTATGATGTGTACGTCTGTATACAAGTATTTTAGCCAAATTTGGCGTTTCGCATATATATATATTTAAATAGCTATCTCGCTGGACGCGAGTCGGTGAGAAATGGTGTAGTTGGGGAGATGAGTCATGAATGATGACTCCCATGACTGATGATAACTCGGACGTTATTTTATTATGGATGGCAAGACTTCACAGTTCATAAATACTTCCTAGAGAGAGTTCACAGCTTCACGCGGTCTTCACCACTTCACCGGCGCCCCGTTGCTGGGTCCCCTGGGGCCTGGGCCTGTAAATAAATATGGTGCTGTTTTTCTATTAATACAAAACAAAACAAAACAATTCTACATATAGCCCTCTGAAAATTGAACATTTCTATGCAAAAAAAAAACTATATTTGTGTTCTATTTTAGGATCGAGGCTCGAGTCCTGAGTAATGACTCTCGAGTGAGAGTCTGTCTCGACTCTCGTATCAAAGACCAGGGCAGAGGCAGCTTGTCAAGGTCTTTTATTATTATTTTACTGAATACTGATTCTTTATCTCTTTATTGTTTTTAAGAAAAAAGTGGACTACGTACAGTATTTCAGTTTTTCGGTCTGTTGCCGTTTTTATTAGTATTTTTATATGATATATTCTTTTTGCTCATGAAAGCTATGTTTTTGGATTTTGAATGACACAGCGTCCAGCGTGGCAGTGACGGGACTGACGGTCTGGCGCCTAACAGCCGACGCCTGACGTCTGCTGATGGGTACGGTTAACGACTTGACAGTTGACGCCGACGGACCCCGGGGCTCGGGCCCCCGGCGCAAACAAAAGCCACAGAATTCATCTTTTGTTGTGTGAAACTGTGAACTCACTGAACTTTGAAGACTGAACTTGTGGTGACACAGAATCCCTTGTGTCGAGCAGCAAAAATTTAATTTGTTTCTATATGTTGTGATTGGCTAATTTTAATATATGTGTTAATCTATTAGTGGACGTCGAACGGGTATAGTATACTATGTGTATTACTATCTGTTCAAAGGAAAAAACACCCTAGAGGCTCAGCTCTCACAGTCTCAGATTGTTTCTTTTAGGAAAAATAGAGGCCAGAGGGCAGAGAGCCAGAGACTCAACTTGACTCTTCAGAAGAGTGAAGACTATGGTTTGAAATTTGAAATTTGAAATTTTATGTCATTGGTTTTTGCCAGGGGGTTTTTCTTTTCGTTTCTAATGGATACTCCCGACAATATATGCATAGCCTTCTGAAAATTAAACAATATGGTGTTTAAAAAAACAACAACAATAATAAAATTATCGAAACCCCACTCTCCTCCTGTGGTCTTAAGTCTCTCAGAGAGCGCAACGCCCACGGGCCACGAGCCTCGTCACGGCACTGGTATTTTATTTTGATATAACATTACCAATATGTTTTTTATTGCACACCCGAATAAAGGAAAGTAGATTCTGATTGGCAGTGCTGGCCAGCAGCCGGTAAAAATTACTCGAAATGCCCATAAAATACATAAAGTGGTGCGAGAAATGTTCGTATTGGCCCTAATTTTTCCTCCCGAAAAAGAAACGGAAAGGGCCATTTTTGTCTTCTCGCGGCCGTAACCA
Organism: Sphaeroforma arctica JP610; assembly: GCF_001186125.1. Taxonomy (NCBI): domain Eukaryota; class Ichthyosporea; order Ichthyophonida; genus Sphaeroforma; species Sphaeroforma arctica. The sequence goes on along the minus strand of NW_014039225.1, from coordinate 12,013 downwards.
AACAATATCTATGACTCGTGCCGGTGCGTGTGTGTGTGAGCGGGGACATGTAATTATGTGCAATCAACAAGAGAGAACGATCGTAAATATATATATAGCCAGGCACTTACAGTACTAAACTCAAATATACACTACTTCAACTCTTTGTGTGGTGTGCCGATAGTATCTATTACAGTATGAGCAGACGATTCTCCACAGAGAAGGGTATGGATGTCCCTAACATCGAGGTGGACAGTGAGAATGTGGAGTACACAGAGGAGCACATTACGGCTAAGTACCTGTACACTAAAAACCAGGTCAAAGTCGAGGAAAACACTGTCAAGGTCACCCCTGGCTTCCACAAATACACGTTCCAGACGGAGCGTAAGGTTGGTAAGACCGGAGTTATGCTTATCGGTCTCGGTGGTAACAATGGTTCCACTATAACTGCAGCTATCCTAGCCAACAAACACAATGTCTGTTGGAACGGACGTACTGGAAAGCTCGAGCCCAACTACTTCGGATCACTCACACAGGCGTCTACCATCCGTCTCGGTAGCACAAACGACGGAGAAGAGATACATGTGCCATTCAACTCGCTTCTACCCATGGCCCATCCCAATGATTTCGTGGTCGGTGGATGGGATATCAACGGCGCTAATCTTGCTGATGCGACCGACCGTGCTGCTGTACTGGACTATGACTTGCGTCAGAAGTTGCGCCCTGAGTTAGAGAAGATCACACCTATGCCCTCCATTTACTACCCCGACTTCATCGCCGCCAACCAGGCTGATCGTGCTGATAATGTGCTTTCAACAGGCTCTAAACAGAAGGATTTGGAGAAGATTAGATCCGACATCAAGGAGTTCAAGTCGAAGCACGATTTGGACACTGTTGTTGTGTTGTGGACAGCCAACACTGAGCGTTTCACAGATGTGGAGCCTGGACTGAACATGACCGCTGACGAGATCCTAAACTCTGTAAAGGAGAACAAGGACGAGGTATCTCCCAGTAATATCTTTGCAATTGCCTCCATCCTGGAAGGTTGCCCGTACATTAATGGATCTCCCCAGAACACTCTGGTTCCTGGAGTTATTGAGCTATCCGAGAAGCACAATGTGTTCATCGGTGGCGATGATTTCAAGTCAGGTCAAACCAAGATGAAGTCTGTGCTGATGGACTTCCTGGTGTCTGCTGGTATCAAGGTCGAGGCTATTGCTTCCTACAATCACTTGGGTAACAATGACGGTAAGAACCTCGACGCCCCAGCGCAGTTCCGATCTAAAGAGATCTCCAAGTCGAATGTGGTGGACGATATGGTGGCCATGAACAGCATCTTGTACAAGGAAGGAGAACACCCTGATCACGTGGTTGTTATCAAGTATATCCCCACTGTAGGTGACTCCAAGCGCGCTCTAGACGAGTACACTTCGCGTATCTTCATGAACGGTATGAACACTATCGTCATGCACAACACGTGTGAGGATTCTCTTCTGGCCACTCCACTGATCATTGATCTAGTATGTATGACTGAGCTTATGACCAGAATCAAGTACAAGACTTCAGACTCACCAGACTGGCAGAGTTTCAAGCCTGTGCTGAGTGTTCTGTCGTACATGCTCAAGGCACCTCTAGTACCCAAGGGTACTCCAGTAGTCAATGCACTCATGAAACAGCAACGTTGTGCCACAAATATTCTTATGGCGTGTATTGGTCTCAACCCCGATCACGATATGTTGCTTGAGCACAAGACTAACCTTCCTGGTACCGTCAGCCGAGAGGAGCTGTAAACAATTTAATGAATCGACGAACTTGGAACGTTTCTGGTGATAATCGAGTTGAACTTGTGTATATAGAGAAATCAATCTAGTCAATAAAATTGTATAGCATCTTTCGGGCAGACGGGCCCTTGCTTTGAGTGATATACACAGCACCTAAATACGTATATGGTGATTCAATCACACTTGCATTTATAT
>NW_014039225.1:0-8756 GCF_001186125.1 Sphaeroforma arctica JP610 | reverse complement strand
TACTATATATATATATATATATATATACTATATATATATATATATATATATATATATATATATATATATATATATATATATATATATATATATATATATATATATATATACACCGAATATATTTATATATATACTGATGTACTTTATGAATTTGTATGTATATATGAATATATATAATGTTCACATATGATTCTATTTGTATTTGTTTTCCGGGGGAAAGCCTTAAACGCAAACTGATGCAGTTTCTGTGTTCTGTCAACTTTATATACAAGGATTTGTATCGTTGTGTATGTCGCTCCAAGAATATTCAATCCTTGGGCCATGTTATGCCTTTATCAACTGGTCGCCTAGCTCATCTTTTCCAGCGTCCTTTACTTTGTGGCCTTCGCTTTGTATAGATTATCGGCTGCACCCCCTTTGTTACACAATTGTCTGTGAGACACTGGAATGTGTGGACTGAAAATATTTTTAAGTAACTGGAAACCTAGTGACACCGCTTGTGCATGTGCGAACATGCTTGTTCATAATCATAAGCAGAACTAATTGTCTTATCGATAGCGGGATTGATAGACCGCTTGCCATACTCGCCGAAGTGTAGGCGTAAATGTGATCTCAAAAGTGCCTGGATAACAAGAGGTTGGATGTTGCTTTGACAGTCCGGATGTGCGTCAGCATCAAACGCTACCCACGACCCAATAAGCCGTCAGAACCCGGGTATAGTAAACTTCTTACGGTCGTATTTTCAAAACGTAGGAGATGCATGTACGTACATGGGAGGTAGTACAAATTACGATGATTTCGTGGACTTAGAAAGTGCGTCAGAAATCCATGTCAATCAAACATTGAATTTTGTATTATCGTAGGCACCACCATGCAAAGTTTGTATTCGTGGTCGCGAAATGCATCGTAACAGGGAAATACATATTTATCCTGATTTTTTTGACATTCAGTTACTAGCCTGCCTGCACAATACGAATGATATAAACTAAATACAGTTTGAACATATTTTTGTTTTTAGTCGCGGATGGTGGCAGGAGTGTCGCCGATTGCCGCTTAGAAGTGATAACTATCATTGTTTTTTGAATTCATAATCTATTACTTACTCTATTTCTACACAAGCACCCATGACGAATCTTGGCCTGATTTCTCGCTGCTTATATACAATGTCCAGCGGTAACCACATTGAAAAAGTGATTACAGCGCGCCATCAGTGGTGCCCATTTATATATGACTAACTATTCCATTAAGAGGTTCCTTTAGGCAGAGGGAGCTGCAAGTAGATGGAAGGTGAAATTGTGTTACATGTTTGAAATGATATCATAAAACGAACAATAGGGATAAAGGTATACATACGTTGGTACATAAATTCAATATTTGTATAATAATATAAGAATATACACATAATAATTTATACATGTATATATATATATATATACATATACATATATATCCTAACTATGTATACGTCCATACATATATACACACACATTACACAATGTTTCGCACAAAAGATAGGCTACATACCACCAAGCACGGTTCCTTTTCTCGCCACAGGCAATTGCACTTTAGATATTTTTTCGTCAGCGACCACTTCGGCATCCACCATACCATCCCCGTTGGCCAAAGCTACCTCTTTCTGGTCTCTTTTCTTATTCTTTTGTCTAAGCTTTTTCTTCGAGAAGGTAACATTTGACTTGGGATTCGTGATACGCTGGCGTTTCTGTGTTGCTGTGAGTGTCTTGGTGATCGCAGTCACTTCCGACCGGCCTTTGGGCACGTGGTTCTTTAACAGCGACTTTTTGCGTCGATTTTGTCCGGGAGCTGGCATTTTGGCTTTGTTATTAGTATACTAGGTATGTTAATAAGTGTAGACTTTAACTAGTCTATTAGATATAGTACTACAGAGTTGACTGTGATAGGTATTGTGTGGCTATCAAGTGAGGATGTACTTCTTACGAATACGGCAGGAATAGGTTTAGCAATAGGCAAAGGTAAACATTTCGCTGCGACACCTAATGAATTAAATATATTTTATAAGGTACACGTGTTTCTTGACTTTCTTCCGAATGCTTTTCCGTACACAATTATTTCTAAATATAGGATGGGTGAATAGAAAATAAGTGACTGAGAGAGGGGGGTGTAGCTATGCACGATGTCAGAGCCTCCGTCTACCGATACAGAGAGTACGGACTGATAGTGGCCCCCATTAGTATATACATATTTTGTTGCTATAGGTAGTAGTATAGGTATATTTTAAAAAACGAATAGAACGTCGTTTTAATCGAAAAAAGTGGTAGTTATGAAAAGTCATTGATAGATAAAATAGTTCGAGGTGATAATATGCTTGTTTGTAAGGAAAATCTGTATCATTAAACCATTCACCGTTCATCTATATTTGATACTCTATTTTTAGAACGCGAATCTCAGGGCGAGCCGACTCTGTAAAGTGCACCAATAACCAATAGAAAGTCCTGTTATAAAGTTTGCTCTTTGTTTGAGGACCACTTATATGCCTTACATATGACCACTGTTCCTCAAGCCCATTTTTGGATATTGTGTAGTTATAAATTATTGTTCTTGATCCAATATGGACTAAGGACTTCTCTTGTGCGAGTATTGAACTATTGACTGTTGTGAAGAGTGTACCATTATAGTGTTTACTTTTCAAATCTGATTTGAGTTCTGCCGCAACCGAGTCCCGCCGGACCTCATAGAGTCAATACCCGCGTGAGTCGTGAAATCGGAGAACCTCCGAGGGGGATAAAAAAAACACTAATTGAAGTAAATAAATATAAACTTGCCGTATATATTGATCAAGCTCTCAGTCACTCTTTACACATACAATACACAGAACAACAATAACGCGTGTACAGTCATGAGTTTCACCGCTGTCGAGTCCGGTATGTATTTGTCACTACTGAAGTCATGGGGTCTCTCTCAATTTAATCATATGCATGTAAAATAATCACCAAGACGAGCAATATTGTATTGCAATGGACTTGTACAGTCGTACAGGCCCCTTTCGTGTTCAGACCCTCTTCTATTGTGACATATGTATGTTCTGGTATATCTTTATAGGTAGTAGCTGTAGAGCCCTGATTTTACCATAGCGTACATTTTGCTGCTTTCCGGTTTACGACTCGAATGGCATTTAGTTGTGTGCACACTATTTACGTGTATATTATAGACCGAGAGTTACATTGAACTATCACTGTGTGGTTCACCATTTTGGCACGGTCACACACACACTCGGTCATATAACCGTCATCCCACGCACCCTTGCGTTCATTATTTGATCCTACGATAAGTTTTCAAAATAGTGGTGGTAGCAGCGGATATGTCTGTTGTATACATTTGCCTTAGTTACCTCGGGATGACGTCGGGCTTGATTTGCATATATATGTAATTTGTTGCTTATATTTGTACTTTTCTCTCTATCTCTCTCTATCTCTCTCTCACACACACGTACATACACACACACGTACATACACACACACACACACACACACACACACACACACACACACACACACACACATATATATATATGTGTATATATAATATATATATATATATAGATACTTGCATGTCTTGTATATGTACTTGGATTGCATATGCTATTTATGTTCTGTCGACTGAGAGTCATCTTAGTCCTCTCAATACCTGCTGCACTATGCTTTTATACGGGCCTGTTTTGAAAGAAAGAAATCACGATTTCTCTGTCCGTCCCTAATGCTGTGAATATGTTGCTATTAGGGTTTCCTTCTCTCCATGGTCACCACACACTCGGATACCGAGTCTACCATACTATACATGTCGCTTATATTTACAAATTCTCCTCCTTTATACTCTTACCCGTATAGGGTCACCCTACACCCCCGAATACCGTGTGTACTACAAGAATGCCGAGGGCAAGCTAGTCAACCCATGGCACGATATCCCTCTCAAGTCGGCTGGAGGCAACTTCAACATGATCTGTGAGATTCCCAGGTACACCAACGCCAAGATGGAGGTATATGAGAACTCCCGCGTGGTATCATTGAATTCGGTGTCGGAGATCACATCTGTGCCTTTATGCAATGGTTTGTGCGCCGGTTGACCTTGTTTTAACTGATGAGGGTCTGGGCTATTGCGGTGAGAGTACACCGTGTTTGTGATAGATGCCTATAAGTTTGTTCGCTGAAATTATAGGTGAAAGAGTCGCATACATTAACCTGCCCCTTTCGGTGCTTTGTCAGTGCGACAATTGCATGCCTTTAACCTTGATTCATCCGTAATCGCATTGTGAAGACCCTATCTGCACGTATCATATTGAACTTGCTTGTAGTCACAGGCGATTTGGCGTGTTCTAACTTTACGTTGAACATAAAAATAAGTGTAGCACTGCTGTTTTGCGACAGTTCTGCCCGACATAGAGTGATCGTACTTTTGCTTCGCGTACATACGCTCGTTTTTCCGGATCAGATTTGCTACTGTGTACTACTACTATGGTGTATCCTGATAGAGTTCGGTGTGACATGCATATTGACCTGAGGTGCCCCAAAGTTTGTATTGTGGTGATAGCATCTGTGGACTACTATCTACTACTCAACTGTTGCTGTGTTGGAATACGTTTACTGTCAGCACATCTATTTGCAATGTTATCAATTATAATGCACCCTGGTCTTCTTGAAATACCAAACATTGGCATTTGGGGTTTTTTTTGTTTCGACTCTCATTGCTAAATCATACGGTCATTTTTTTAACGTATAGATCGCCACCAAGGAAACTCTAGGCCCAATCAAGCAGGACGTGAAGAAAGGAAACATCCGTTTCGTCGTAAACCCATTCCCCCACCACGGATACATCTGGAACTACGGTGCTTTCCCTCAGGTATATATATATTAAAGCGTGTTCAAGGTGAATGGTACCTTTGATGAGATTCTGTATTCGAGGTATAAATCAAAGCGTGCTCAAGGTGAATGGTACCTTTAGAGTTTCTGTATGCGAATATGTTACTTGGGCATGCGTATTTGGTGCTGGCTAGGTCCTCTTTTCTGGATTTCTGTGGCATTTCACATTTATTTGACGACATCGGCTGTACTGTTTCATAACATGTCTTTAATACACAGTTCTCAAAATCGGGCGTTCCTTTACGACCCACAACACTTCAAGTTCATTGCATGTTGTCCCGGATATTCTATTTATAGCTCGTTACCTACTCGTCTCTATAAATAGACCTGGGAGGACGATGAGCACGTCGACCCCCGCACAGAGGCCAAGGGCGACAACGATCCTCTGGACGTCTGTGAGATTGGTCAGCAGATTGCCACCCGTGGTGAGGTGTACGAGGTCAAAATCCTTGGGCTTCTGGCCATGATTGATGATGGTAGGTAGATGCTGGATGAGTGTGTTTGGGTAGAGTAATACAGTTTCAGGGTTTTAGATTGAGTTGGTTGCTGTATACGCACTCGGATTGTCCGATGCACCTGGTCTTTGGTATAGGGGCTTCGAAGTAAACAAGGTGCAATACCATTTAGCATATAGTGCTATAGCATCTGGGTCCTGGCGAACCCCGATACACACACTTAGAAGTTCGGTACATGTTCGTACCTTAGTGTGTGTGTTATACATCTCAAGCTATTCTTATACATCCATCACCATTCGCATACTTGGAAGTTCGGTACATGTTCGCACCTTTGTGTGTGTGTGTTGTATCTATCAAGCTATTCTTACACACCCATCGCCATTACATCTCAACTGATTGTAGGCGAGACCGATTGGAAGATCATGGCTATCCGCACATCAGACCCCCTCGCCTCTAAGCTCAACGACATCGGCGACATTGAGAAGGAGATGCCCGGCTTCCTAGATGCCACTCGCGACTGGTTCAAGGTTTACAAGGTGTGTATATAGATATATTGTGTACATAGACATATAGTTTACAAGGTGTGTGTACATATAGTTTACTAGGTGTGTGTACATATAGTTTACAAGGTGCGTGTACATATAGTTTACAAGGTATATATATATATATATATATATATATTTAATATATATATATAAATATACATATATACATACATACATATATAGTTTACAAGGCGTGTGTACATGGATATATAGTTTACAAGGTATGTACACATAAATATTTTTAAGGAGTGTATACTCGCATCGGCATATAGTTTACAAGGTGTGTGTACATAAACATACAGTACGTAGCTGGTGTTTAGTATACATGTACTGTTGAATAGGTACTTCCAGCTCATGTGAAGGTAGAGGGTTGTATTCGTTTGCCCACAGTTCGATGCTTAAGCTTCACACGGGATGTATGGAGTGTACTTTTCTTGACAGTTCGCAGCCGTAGTTGTGGGGATCAAGTGTGGTATCCGTTTAAACTGTTCCTTAATCAAAGCCAAGTTGTAGACTTCCAATCGCCCGTATTATGTCACTTCAGTGATCATCGGTTTGTCTCATGCCCAGGCCGCTAGCCGCTATGCCGTACCCAATACCAAAACCCTAAACCTCCATAGAGTTTTAAAAATAGAACGTTATAAATCATCTACCACAGGAGAACACTCGCACCCTTCATACATAGCCCATTGCACACCCTCACATCCCCTTCATCTCCACAATCACATCCACGCACACAGATTGCCGACGGCAAGCCCGCCAACGAGTTCGCCTTCGGAGGTGAGTACAAGGACAAGGAGTTTGCCCTGGGTGTGGTAGAGGAGACCAACGGGTTCTGGGAGCAGCTCATGGCCAAGGGACACAAGTCACTGGACCTCACCAACACCACCCTGACCAAGGGCGACAACTTGGCGGACGATAAGGTTGCGGCGGTGGCGAGTGCTATGGCCCCCAAGGGCGAGGAAGCCAGCAAGCCCGACAACGGTAGGTGTGGTGTGGTGTGTGGGGTGGTGCTTGTGATACAGACGGGTGTACGGTGTGGTGGTTGGGGTTGGGTTGGGGGGTGTATTGTGTATGTATTGGGGGGGGGTTGGGTGGTTGTTTCTGTGCGTGGGTGTTCGGAGGGCTTTGGCCCTTGCTTGTTGGCTTGGGTATTTGAGTGTTTGGTGATGGATTAGTGCGACTGGATGGTAACGGAAGAGTGTAGGTTCGACAGCTTTTAACAGCACGCGCACGGGCGATGTTAGCGCATCTGAGGCGTACGAAGACCCGACCTTGATATACATCAGGAGGTGCCTTGGATACGGGTTAGAACCTCTACCGTTGGTATCTACTATACTATACTGCGCTATTACACTCTTGAATGTGCACATACTATATGTACATACTATAGTATAATGAAACGAGTCTTGGTACTAATAATTCTTTCTGTTTGTCCTGTCTATCTGTGTGTCCCTTCGGCCCACTCTCCGTCCGTGCGCAGTCAACTTCGTGAGTTTCGCCCACCTAAAGTAAATGAATGAGTAACTCTGAGGAGTACATGAGTAACTCTGAGGAGTACATGAGTAACTCTGAGGAGTACATGAGTAGCACAGTGATGTTCGGCCGAGGCCGAGGCTACGCTGCGTGGGGGCGAGTGATTACTGCAGATCTTCGTAGCTATAGACGGGATCTTAGCATATATGTATGGATCACCCCTAAGCGAGTGGGTGCCGGTAGCTGTATATACACTTATTGGTGAAATAGTAGTGAACAAGACCGTCAATAAACGCTATTTGGAAGTACCTGTGACAGCTCCACCCGATGTTCGTTTATCATCTGTAGCGTCATTTAATACTCATTCCGTTCCAACGCTGTATTCCCTGTGATGTCCTGTTGTGGTGCTCGGGTGGCTGCGCTATGTTGTGTGCATGGGAAACTTGTATGTACGTATTCAACGTGTAACATGGGCACGTCTATATATGTATGAAATAAACTCGAATTTTTCACGTGTGTGCCACCTGCGCCTGCTCTATGTACTGGTGCAACATATACGTTTATATGTTTATGCGTATGCCATCGTTGTATATGTGCGTCTGTTATGTATATTTGGTGTGTAGTGGACTTTGTGAGCTTCAAACATCTGACCAGGTACTTCATCGAGAACCCCGGCTCGGAGAAGAAGATGCGAATGTGAAGAAACTGGGCGACGACCGAACAACGCAGATGGAGAAACTGGGAATATGGACTCGTGGGTGCTTGATTCTTACATAAAGAAGTGGACTTGCGAGAGTGGGAAGTGGACTTGAGAGTGTGTGTGTGCGTGTGTGACGCCGGCTATGTGGAACAAAGCATACGCACGCGGACATAGCCGACGAATGGGGCATGGTTAACCAAACACGCGAGGTGGTGACCATTCGGAACGCGTTATCATTAGTGACAAGACCTGCCCTGGGAGTATTGAAGACAACAACAAATAAATCACATATACATGCTAGATTTGTTCTAGATTTATTCTATATTACCATCAAGCTAAATACAATGCGGCAGTGACTACGATCTGTCTACCTGCGTCATGCGTAATACTTCCATGCGACATTGATGAGTGGCCTTGAGAGTGCGAAGTTTTCTTCGGGCACCTGTTGTGTATCAAATATTGGTGCAAACATTTTATGATCAACTTTTCAAAGTTCATTTGTTGAGCTTACGCGATAAGTGTTCTCTGCCAAGAAACGCGATCATACCTGTATCATCCGCAAGGTCTAGCTACTTTTATATTACAGCAGTGGTAGGCGGCCTGATTATACACACACACACACACACACACACACACACACACACACACATATATATATAATATATATAATATAGATATATATAATATA
>NW_014039226.1:16009-17045 GCF_001186125.1 Sphaeroforma arctica JP610 | reverse complement strand
TGTGTGTGTGTGTTTATTGATACCTCTAAACTGTGCTTGTGCACATTCCGATCGCTTACGCACATATGCACGTAGAGATACGATGAATATACCAGCAAACAACTTGCAAGCATGTATTGTGCACGTAACGATACAGTGGAGAAACCAAAAGAACGACTGCATTCACCACGGATTGTTTTTCAGAGGGTGTGGTATCATGGTACAGAGAAAATATACACATGTTGCAATATTGTATATCTATAACTCGTTCGTATATCATATAACAATTATGAATCTTAACAAATATGTAGTGTGTACTATGTAACTGTGTCCAAGTAAAGTCCATGGCACATTGACAATTCCAATTGGATCCGCATTGGTATGATATCACAGTCAAGGCTACTATGCACCTTTTAACTTCAAAGCGTATAATAAGTTTTAGATTTAAATGCATCGAACAGCTTGCGGACATTGAAGAGTGTGCGGACAAATACTAGTATGTATATACCTGTGTCTTGCTATCCCAGTCGGCTGTCGTCCCGACAATCAGCCCGGATAGCACACCCGCCTGGTTCTCAGTCAGTAGGAAACATCCCAACTGTCCCTTCTTCTGGATTTGATCAAGCATAGGTAGCTGCTCAGGCCCGGCTAGACCCACAATGCTGCCGGTGAACAGGTTGAATTGCACTGTGAAGCGAATGCCGAATCCCCCTAGGCCAATCTGAGCGTAGGAACATGGTGAAAAAGAGGATTGCCAGATGTACGGGAAAGTACAGCAAAGACTGACGAGCAGATTACAATAGATTGTAGAGCAGACCCCACACATGAACGCATGAAGTTATAGGACATGTCAGAGACAGGTGGTAAAGAGAGGATAAATTGCTATGAATGTTTTGTGGCAAGCATCATATTGATAATTTGCTTTTAAGCGGATGTAGGCTATATGCTGCTAGCAACAATACCGATCCAAAAAACATATACAGCTGTATATATGCATACCAAAAGATTTATACATGTTGCACACAAGCTGATGTCTTTCATATGAGCCTTATATATA
>NW_014039226.1:11795-15244 GCF_001186125.1 Sphaeroforma arctica JP610 | reverse complement strand
ATTTACTGCACGCAAACACACGCAACATACTTAAACGGGGTGCACTTACGGTAGCCAGCATGCGATGAGCCATAAAGAACTTCTCGGGCGCGTCGCGCATGTCCGTAAACCTTAGCAAGCCGGTCTTCACCAGCTTACGCAGAACATTGGAACTCTGATACGGGTCAGTGGCTGTGGGCACATCCTCCACAGCCTTCAGGAAATCATTGGTCCACTTGTTTAGTTCGCCCTCGTTGGCAAAACTCCTGTAAGATGATGGAAATGAGCCCCTTGTATGAGCTTTGATAGTCATGTACAGAACTTATCTATCATAATTGAGAGGGATAGAGAAGGGGAATCTATTGCTGTGTACTATTCGGTTGCGAAGGTGTACAGGCAATACCACTGTGCACTCGAACATATTGTGTTCCGCTTGATATCCGAGAGTCGTCCGAGGATTTGGACAGAAAGCGCAAACATTCAGACACACACGCCAATGCGGGGGGAGACATCGGTGCCCTTTTCAAACTTAGAAATACATACGAGAATAAGTAGTTGTTAACCTTCAACATAGTACAAAGCCGCCGAATCTCGATAGGATGATACTCCCTACAGGAGCAGTACACTAACATAGTAAATGGAAAGCGATAAATTGACTTAAACACACTCTGAAATTGGATACGCAGGAAGTATCACCATATGCTCGACCTCGATCAAACCTACTACAACAGGTCTGATCAACTACTAACCACTTGAGATATTATTCAATAACCACCAGAGATGTATTCCAAAAACCGCCTGATATATATCTGCATGCCACAGAATATAAACACTTGCAGGGACACTGAGCATTCGAAAATGTTACGGTATCACAACTCTACCCCACTCAAGTAGACTATGGAGCTACAGACAACATATGACAAAGCTTTGACCACAAAAGTGAGTATATATACTCTCGTGAATTATTGAATAGATCACGTACGTGGTGCTCTTGTACTTGAGCTGAGTGAACTGCGGGACCGCCGACGTAGAGCGCAAGGAGTAGGCACATGCAGCCTTTGTGGCTACACGTCCGACAAAGGGGAGGCGATTAGCCAGAACAAACATGTTTTCTGTGATCGAACTGCACAGTGCACACAACACACCCCGTTTTCCAATACAAGTATGCACACAAGTATGTCGTGGATAACTGTCAGCACTTGGCTGTTGCTATTGTTACTATCACTGTATCTGTCAGCTGGCATCTTTTATTAATATAAAAAAGCTGATACATAGGTTTCAGTTGGCTCTGGTTTTATTGTAAATAATTAGAATTCCGAACGATGAGTTGATAATAAATACATTCATGTCATTTATTAATTTATATTATTTTAATTTGTTTACGACGAATTATTTCAGTTTAAATCTGCCCTTTAATAATTGGACTTCCGGCTACGAAACAAGATATGTATTTGAAACATTAATTGACGATTTGAAACAAGAATGACTATTTGGAACAAGAAGTGCCGATTTGAAACGAGAGGAACTTGGTACCATCAAAAATTGGACGATGCTTATTTTTATCACCGACAGGTTTCAGGGTTTGTGACTTTGTGTGGCGTTATTTTTTAATATTTATGCTCCACTGCCTCCCCGTGTTCAATTTCAGGAGGGGACTGTAGGGGTATGGCCCATGTATGCTCTTTATATCTCCCAGTCTAGACTCTAGAGTGACTAGTGTGAGAAGGTACCTATGCACGCTATAGAGTAAGTTACTGCAGTACGAACTCTGATTTTTGTTCTTTATTCTGACACACAGCAACGGGCAACCTGTCGTGTGAGATCAATTTCCGTTTATATTGCATTGAAAGAGTCTCGGTATCAAGGGGTTAGAATATGGTTGTGTGGATTATGCATTTTTACGAAGCCTCGTATTACGTCCGTTGTCCTACTATGTATTGAAGCGATAAATTGGAAGCATGTCCGATCCATTGTGTGTGCGCTGAGAGCAGTATATTAGTGTTTGGTTTTTCATGGAAGATCAAACATGCTAGAAGTTGTTGTCAATTATAGGGAAGGCTCTAACCGATGAATAGTGCAAGCTATGCCACAGACTGTCTTTAAATACGACAGAAAGATTCTCAAATTATTGCCAATTTGCTACATAAGAAGCGTGATTTCTATGATGCTCTACTTCAACGTAGCTGTCAACAACTATTCATCACATCACGTACCTTTCACCATTTGAGCATCTGTTGACAACAGTATGTGATGGTTGGCTACACAGTGTCAATTCACCTACGGGATTCAATGTGACTTTCGTGATAGTTGTTGACAGCTACGTTGAAGTAGAGCATCATAGAAATCACGCTTCTTATGTAGCAAATTGACAATGATTTGAGAATCTTTCTGTCGTATTGATGCACATGGATCATAATTATAATAAGATATGATATTTTGGGGCTTAGACACTGGAATCTGGGATTGAGAATCTGGGAGGTATTTGAGACTTCAAAGACTTAAAACTTGAGACTTCTTGTGGGACTTGAGACTTGAGACTTGAGACTTAAGATGAGACTTGAGACCTCCTGACTCATAGCTTAGAGCCTCAGGCTGTGAACTTGTGATTTGGGAAGTGTGAACGCTTGGGAGGCTGTGAGGCTGTGAATGGTATTGAAAAAAAGAGTTGTGGGCGATGTGCCCGGGATGAGCAAATTATTTTTGATTGGATTATTTTAAAAGCGCAGAGAGTATTTATGGACAAAGTTTTTACACGTGCCAAAAGCTGGTGTGTAATATCTAATATAAGCTTTCGGCCTCATGCGTGTAATTTGGACCCTAAATCACATATCTCTCTGATCGATAGGGAAGTAAAGACACACACTGTCTACTGTTCATCGAGTAACACACACATATAGCAAACATGAGTGAAATGAAACGGAATAAGCGCAAGATGCTTGATAGTGGGCCCAAAAGACGCATTATGAAGGCACCAGAGGGTATGGCAATACCTAAGCATCAACATAAAAAACAAAGACTAACTGCACAACAAAAACGGGACTTAACCAAGAAACGGAGAACGCCAAAGTTCGATGAGGCGAAGGAAGAGGAAGAGGAAGACATCATAGCCGCACAGGAGTTGCTGGAAGGAGGCTTCAGTGAGAATGAAATGGTATGTATTACCGATGTAGCGATGTATCTAGGCCAGGGCGAACTATTCATACTTATGCGTGAATTTAGATGAGATTGTATTCGCCACACTTTGAGGAGATGAGTGTAATTGATTACATAGAGATAAGATCGATTTGAAATTGATACAAGTATGCACTTCCATTCCATATGCATCAAGATGGAAAACGATACATGTTTGTATATATGTATATGTATACGTATATATATATATATATATATATATTTGTTTATATATGCATATATATATATATATATGTGTGTGTGTGTGTGTGTGTATGTGTTTGTGTGTGCGTGTGTGT
>NW_014039226.1:9484-11644 GCF_001186125.1 Sphaeroforma arctica JP610 | reverse complement strand
TATATATATAGTACTATATATATATATATATATATATATATATATATATATATATACATGAATATGAATATATATATATATATACATATATTATATTTATATGACTACCTGTGTCTATGTATCTGTGTCTGTGTGTTCTTGTTTGCATTTGTGTCTATGTTTGTGTCTATGTCTTTATGTCTGTTCTGTATCCTAGTCTGTCTATCTGTTTGACTGTGCTAACATTTATATATATGTGTGTGTGTGTGTGTGTCCGTATCTGTGTCTGTGTGTTTGTGTGTATGTATGTATGCATATATATGTACAAGTAGCAGCTAGCTTAATATAGTTAACATACATGTACGCACATCAGTAGTTATGTATATAGATATATTTATATGCATATATAGATATATATATATATATATGCATATATATATATATATATATATAAGTTTATACGTATGTGTATGTATATACATGTGTGTGTGTGTATGTTTGTTTGTGTGTGTGTGTTTGTGTGTGTGTGTGTATGTATATATATGTATGTATATTGGGTGTGTGTAAATTTTTGCATATATGTACATATAGTTGGTGCTTAAGTGAGTGTTTTTAATTAGTCGTGTTCGAGATGATATGTGATTTCACAGTTCTATTTACCCCCAAGTGGCTGTATGTACCCCAACAGGGTATGTACATAGTACTGGTGTCATATATAGTAAACGCAGATAACCAGCGATGCCTTCTGTATGGGTTTTGTGGAGTTTTCATCTGTGTATCTGTTGGTTTTACTTGTCCGTAGAAGTATGCAAATCTCTGTCTACATACGTACATGTCGATGTATTCTATTCAAATTACAACCGTACAGCCCAGTGCACTTGCCCATTTCAAGAGTGCTTGCGCACACCAATTAAGCACGTGTCTCTATTCTTCTTCTTTTTTGGGTCTATATGAGTATGTGATTTTACCTGGTAAGTAACAATGCGTATCAATTTTAATCAAGTGGACACTTGTAGGGTCCCCCTATCATCGCTTGACAGTCAACCTTGGATGGTATTGGTATGAAGTTGCTTTGTCTATAACTATATAAAAATTACTTCACACTCATTTTTGTGTCAGTGTATGGTTCGTGCACTAACGTCGTCTCCAAATTGTGCACCCAATGTCGCAGGACGACTCAGGTGTATCAGAAGAATCGGAAGGTGAAGCAGCAGACAATAAGAACGGGGATGAATTAAAAGGAAAGGCAACCATGAGCGTAGAGACTCCTTCAACAGCAGATATAGATGCCAACGTACGTGTAGAAAGCTTAAGTGCTTTACAGGCTGAAGATGATGCGGATTTCCCTATGGATGATGATATGGGAGTGGAGGCGGCGAAAGACGATAAGAAACCGGTGAAACTCGATCAAAAGTAAGTTCGCAACCGCAGCTAAACTAGCAGATGGATCGTATGTACATATATGTGTGTGTGTGTGTGTGTTTATATATATATGTCTGTGTCTGTATGTATATATATATGTGTGTGTGTATATATGTGTGTGTGTATGTATATGTATGTATGTATATATACATATATATGTATGTATATATATATATATATATATAATGTGTGCATAAAGATGGATTTTGGGATACGGAAGTACGGGCACGTACGTGGTTTGTGGGAGATCTGGCCACAACGCGTCCGAAAGTTTTAATGCGGTGTTGGTAGGTATGACGACATATCGTGTATTGACTTCTACCCACTTGTATCTTATCACATTGAGATTGAGGAAGTCCGCATCCTGCCTAGCACATAACCTTCACTCGTGTCATTGTCAAAGTGCGGTGAGTTACAGGCCAGTACAAGGCTACTAAAAGCAATTGTAAACACCCCCGCATCCGATATGGCACCCTTTAAATGCGGCCATTCGAACACCATACTTTATCTGTACCGTGATATAGAGAAATGCGTTCTAACATGTTCCCAAGCCCATACGTAATTCAATATAGATACTCTTTATACGAGTAGTATACAAACCTATTCAACTATGCACCGTGATACAGAGTAGTGCGCATGTCATCATGCCCATATGCAGTTCAACATAGATGCTCTTTATACGAGAAGTATATAAACCTATTCAACTATGCACCGTGATATAGACTAGTGAGTTCACCATGTTTCCAAGCACATACACAG